>NW_007729558.1:144302-144695 GCF_000696425.1 Galeopterus variegatus
CTGAGTGGGAGGGAGGCAAGGAGAAATTGTGGGCTGACCGACCCCCCCCCCCCCACGAGGAGTTCACTCCCAGCAGCCCGGAGAGTTAGGACACCTGCTGGGTAGGGCAGGGCATGGCACAACTTTGATGACTCAACTGAAAGTCAAGGTTTGTAGAAGACACACCCCAGCCCTGTCCTGAGCACACAGAGTGGGGAGGGGCCCGGCTAAAAGAGGCGGAATCTCAGAAATAAATAAAGAAAGAAGGAACAGCAGAACAGCCGGCTGGAACGATTTGCAAGGCTCAAATAGCGCCATCTACTGAATCGGAAATCCAAGATTCAAGAGAAAAACCCTGCCAAAATGAACAAAGACCCAAAAAGAGATACCAGAAATGCAAAAAACCAAGAAAAT
>NW_007729558.1:148044-166263 GCF_000696425.1 Galeopterus variegatus
GGGCCATAATAATCATATACAGTGTATATTGACAAAATAAAAATTTAACGAAAAAAGAAAAAAATAAATAAACAAAAATAAATAAAACACAGTAATTACGTACATCCAAAGTGGGGTGTGCACCAAGCCAAAGAAAAAAGAAGGTATTTAAGAAATTCTTAAACTGTTTTCACTTACTGTATTTTTGGCGGCAGTGTTAGTATATTTTATTCTTATACAGTTGCATAGTGCATACTGTGTGATAAAGAAATTAAGAAATTGTTAGTGTCTTTGAAATCCTGGATTTTATACATCAAAGATAGAAATGTGAGATTGATGAGGTGACATAAAACTCTGCAGGCCTAAACTGAAATGGAATTATTAATATAAATTTACAATGTTATTCTTTACAGAATAAACAAACATTTTCAAGCTCTGAC
Source organism: Galeopterus variegatus (assembly GCF_000696425.1). Classification (NCBI taxonomy): domain Eukaryota; kingdom Metazoa; phylum Chordata; class Mammalia; order Dermoptera; family Cynocephalidae; genus Galeopterus; species Galeopterus variegatus. Next base: position 148,464 of record NW_007729558.1, read on the forward strand.
CACTGTAAAAGCCTAGAAATAATGACCAACCAGTAGTAATGATGACCCTTAGTAACCAGATTGTGATCTTTAATTATTGTAAGTTCTATTTCCTGCCAAAAGCAATTGGTCCTCTTAGGGGCAAAACTGATTCTGTCTGAGACAGGAAATGGGCACGATCTCTCTGGAAATTTTTGTCATAGCAGAAAACAAGAAGCTATCAATGATTACCAGAGTCATGACAAATGGCCCAGCCAAGAGCCAACATGAGGAGCATGAGAGCTCCTTATGCAAGAGAAAGGCAAATCGACTATCTTTAAACACGAGAACTACAATGGTTTGAAACACAGCAGCAAGAATGTTTAAATACATAAATTCATAATAACCATTGAAGGATTGGTCACCACTGGCAGATACTATTCTTTTTTTATTTTATTTTATTTTATTTTATTTTTGGCAGGTACTATTCTTAAAAGTAGTCAATAAAGGGAATGTAGCAAGCATTTATCCATTCCTCAGGGTAAAGACATATTGATGAAATATGAAGAAAGTTTTCTCTTTATGGAGGTATCGGTATTCTAGATCATAAATAAAAAGGGAATAATAAAATTAAAATATATTCATTTTACAACCCCAAAGGAAATAATGAACATAATCCATTATCATTAATGACTGCTAAAATTAGATGAAATGGTACAAGCAGGCACTAGGTGCCTACAAGAAAATGATATTACATATAAAGTATATTCACCAAAAATATTCACCCAATTCCTTTTTTTCCTTTTTTTTTCCACAGCCAATTTTGATTAGGCTTCTGGCTCTGTGTACCAACTTTCAAGAAATACTGGGGACAGAGTTACACTAAAATACAGGCTATGAGAAACTCCAAAAGATATATTTACAGGATTATTCTACCAGTGAAGATTAAAGATTAAAAAATATTTAGGAAGTTTAATCAATTGAATGTGTAGACCTTATTTGATACCTTATTTGAAGAAATAAACTGCAAAAAGTATTTATGGGACAAGCAGAAAATCTTGTACAATGGCTATACATTTGGTATTATTTCTTATCAATTTTAGGTGTGTTAACCTTATTGTGGTTATTTTTTTAAAAAATCTCCAAGAAATATATATTAAAATATTTATAGATAAACTAGCAAAGTAGTAAAGTATCTAAGATTTGCTTTCAAATGATCTGGGTGTTAGGAAATAGATGAGGGCTGAGTCGATGGTTCTTTAAAGCTGGGTGGTTGGGTTTATGGCATTATTTTCTCTATATTTGAGTATGATACATATTTCATATGATGAAAACTTTTAAAAATATGTATCTTTCCAAAAACATACATATGTACACAGAACAACCAAGTATAGACAGTTCTGAAAGGCCCTCTAGAGCAATAATATTTGCAAATTTTTTCCTATGTATCTCATACTTTAGTTTTACCCTTTAAGCCAAAATCTATTATTTGACTAACCAAGACAATGAAAGGTTTCTGAGAACTATGGCATGTTCTGTTGGATAGGAGTGGTAGTGTACAAGACATTTATTTACTGGAAGCATCTAAAAATAGGATGAGGATCTCACCAGATGAATACATTATTTATGACTTTGTCTCTAGGTAGAAAGATATGAAACTGGGATGTGCTCCTCAAGAATGCTGCAGAGAGAATAATTTCCACAACCTAGTAAGCCAAAAATCAATGGTTTTCATCCAGAATCGTATTATCAGAGCAACTGAAGAGCAGGCAGAGTTATATCAGGTTTTATGCTACACAAACATGTAGCAGGTAGCTTTCCTTTTTCCTAAAATAGGGCCAACACAAGGCATTGCATTTCACTTTCATTTAACATCAGTTGTATACGTGTACAAATATGTTTAAATCTTCCTTAAGATAGCCAAAGATTAATTTATTTCATATACAACAGATGAGATAAAAAGGAGATTTTATATCCAGAAAGAAACGCATTGCATATTTTTAAAATCATATAGACGTTAGTTTTATTTAGAAGCCTAAAATTCCAGCCTATTAAGATTCTAAATACAGAAAGCTGTTATTTTTCAACAAAAAAGCTTTGTTTTTCCCATAGCATTAATTAAAATAAGGTGTATATACTTTGTTTATAGTTTATAAACAAACATATGCTTTCAGTATATTAGACCTATTTTCTATTAAATATGAAGGCGGAAAAAGTTTGGGAAACACATTTTTCCCATTCCAGTTCTTTAATTTTTTTGATTGTATTGTACAAAGAAAAAAAAAAAGAGAGGGGAAGGAAGGAAGGAAGAGACAAAGAAGGAAAGAAAAGGAAGGGGAAGGAGAGGGGAAAGGAAATGCAAAGGAGGGGCTGGCCAGTTTGCTCAGCTGGTGAGAGCATGGTGCTCATAACACCAGGGTCAAGAGTTCCAATCCCCAAACAAGCCAGTCACCAAAAACAAAAAGAAAAGGAAAAGAATATGATCAGAGCAAATATGCTGGCCCCATAGCTCTACAATCCCCTTTAATGCTTTCCTGAAAGGGGAGAAACCTAGGCCTTGCATAATTATGTACTTCCAACAAAAGATAACAAGTTTCTGAAAAATAGGGACTCACTACAGTAGGCAACCAAACAGAACAAATAATAAGTTTATAGTATACACAGTTTTAGATTTCAATGATTCATTATAGTTCTTTTCAGTAATGTGTAATTCGAAAGTACACATTGTTGGTGGCTTGTATGTCATAAAAATATAGGGATTACTATATTTAAAATTGGTGGTGTGTGTGTGTATTACCTTGAATAGTTTCTACAGAATAACTGACTTTAAAGAGAGTCTAAAAGTCTCTCCATACATAAATGTCTAATTAGAACACAGTTTTTACATAATTTATGGTCAAAAAAATTAAACTCTACATTTTAAAATATTAACATATAAGTTTTCTTCTCACTTAGGAATATTTGAAAGTATCATACCTGTAAGCCTGTACACACATGCAAAATAAGACATCATTCCCTTAATTCCCTTCCTGTGCTAAAAATGCCTATAAAAGAGGCCTATATAGTTTAGATCTAAAACTATTTTGAATATAACAACCTGGGGCAGCAGGATAATAATTACCTCTTCAGGTTATTAATTATCTCCTTCCTGAACAGTTAATATACAACCAGGCTGAAATAATTACTATATCACCAAAGGAACATGCTTAGGCACGATTAATCAAATTAATAACTCGATTAATGGATTTAATGAATGAATCAAACTAATCAATGTACCTTTAACTAAAAGAGAGCCAAAATAAGCAGATCTTCCATGACTAAACATAGAGGCTACCTAAATTTAAACATGTTTGCATTATATTGACTAGAAATTTTGAATTATTTAGTATTGTTGACCTGTTCTCAACACTTTACCATTCTAAATTAACAAATCTGAAATTACTTGGGCTTTGATTGCATTCTAAAATAAGAACAACAACCAAGATCAGTCAAATAATATAACCAAAAACATTCAGTATCAACCCAGTTGGTAGCTTAGAAAAATAAATCAATTACAAGAGTTTGCTAACAAAATACCATTAGACCCCATGTTTTCTGCTGCACTGATGAGCCAGATGGTGATGGGTTTATTCTATGTTGGCAGTAGAAAAATTTTACAAAAAAGAAATTAAATTGACATTGTGTTTCATTTTGCACTCTGCTAAGTTTGTTATAAGTTAGTTATATGAAAAATATGGCATGTCTGTTGATGTATGAGCTTTGTGTTTTTAATCAAATGAGTAATTTAAGATATATTTCTGTACTTCATCCAGTAACCAGTATCCACTGGAATGAGCGAAAGAGAACAGGGTTGGGGTGCAGAGTGCAGTCATAAGAAGTTCCTTTAATTTGCTGTTCAACCTCCAACAAAGCTTCTGGACAATCCCCAAATCCTAGCATTAGTCTGCAGCCAGCCATCTCTGAATAAGGGTGGGATGGAAGTGTCAAGAGATCAGACTTTGGTCCTGTCCGTAGACTATAAGACAGTTCTGCCACCTAGTGGTCGCCTTCTCACACGTGACTTGGCAACACTGGCACTTGTGTGGATTCTATCTGTACCTGCAAAGAAAACGATGAAATTGAGAGCGGCCAGCAAAAGCTTGGGACCTAACTTCCCACCGTGTTAATAGATAATTCTGGCTTTAACTGAGATAAATATAAATGCTCCTAGATTTAACATACAAGACAGGTGAGGCCCTTCTCAGTTTGATCTCTCTCTGCCCTCTGTCCAAGATAGCACCCACCATTTCCCTCCATCAAGAACAACTTGCTGTTATTCAAATGCACCATATTCTCCCGTGAGCCTCTTCTCTGAGTGCATATTTCTTTCATTCTTCTTAGCTGCACTGAACATTCTTACATCCTTTAACTTGAGAAGCATGTCCCCATGAAACCTGCCCTGACTCCTAGTCATTTGCCCAGTGGTACTTTGCTCCATTTGATCATCCGTGCGCATCCCTGCCTTACCTTCTAGACGATAAGTTCTTTGAAGACAAGAGTTTTATCTTGACATCTTTGCATTGCCTCACCACATAACACTGTGACTTTGGCCTATAAATATGTGATGTGTGTGTTGATGAATGTGACCCTTTGGAAGGAGTGTTTATTTCCTACTTTAGCACAATTATTGTTTAGAAAAAGGAAGCAGACATTTATGGAAAATACATTATTTGCCAGGTGTGGTTTTTCTAATGCTTCCTAAACCAAATTTTCCAGCATTATAATATGATTTATATACATTCATATTAAATATATGGCAAATTTAGATCCTTGGCACTACAAGGAATGGAATCTTTAGTAGCAATAGTGATAGAAATAATTTTTAAGCTTGATTGTAAAAGAAACTCATTTATTTCATCCTGCCTGAATGGGTGAAATTAAAAACAAAACTAAAAAGTATGTATATTTTACTTGTAAAATAAGACTCCCTGGATTAATCTTCAATTTGTGCAAAATCTTTAATCTCATAATGTGCAATATAAATTTTCATGATAGTCAGAAAAGTAATTATGTAAAAACACCACCTTTTACTTTATTTAGCTCATCCTGGCCTATCTTCAAGCCACACCTGCTTGCTGTATTGACCAAAATAAACATTTATTTATTTCCATATTACATAACTGAAATAGTTATGAAAGAGCAAGCTTAGATTTTTCTTTCATTATCTGCTGAGGTTACAGCTAAATCCTGGTTTAGAATTTTTACTCTCTGAAGATATTCTATAGAAGATAAAGTTTGATGCTAGATGTTGCATGTGGAGTTTACAAAACTACTGGTTATGAAACAAAATCACCTTTGCATGTTGATGGGATATTTGATATGGAGAAGTATAAACAGCAAAGGTTTTGAGGGCCATGATAGATGATTAATTATGGTACTCTTTAGCAAGTAACTGGGTACAATCCATCACCAAAATGTTCTCATGTGAGAGTTCACCTGCCTCATTTCTCATATCAGGTAACTTTCATAAATTCAAAATAAACCAGATATTTTCTGTGACATTTTGCTTAATAAGTTTTAAGAGATAAATACAGAATAATATTAATTAAATATTAATTATTATAAAGTACCTTGTATGTTACAATGTATATGTAAAATCTTAATATATTGTCTTCCCCTTGCTTTTAAGGACATATAAAACCCAAAACAATGTTATCATCCTTTTGAAGGGGACATATATTAAATACAAAAGTCCAGTTGTCTTAAAATTAATCAAAATCAAACAAAGCAATATTTTTCTAAATAAGAACTAGCTCTATTTATTGCTCTGTCCTTTTACATCAGGGAGATATTTTATTATGTTTATTGTTAGATTTATTCTGAACATTTCAATCCTAGGAAAAGCCTATGTGACTTACTATGTATAAACACTTCATAGAGACAAAATGAAGTAGTTTCTAGATGGGGCTTCTTTGTATGTCCTGGGAGCTTTTAAAATACACAGATGATTTGACTCCACAGCCAAGACCTACAGAAGAAGACTCTAAAGTCAAGGCTTGGAATCTGTATTTTTCAAAAGCTTTCCAGGTGGTTCCTACATATCTCATTTTCAGACCAGTTAGTAAACTGGTATTTGGTTCTCAAAGTGTGAGAACAACAGTTGGTTGTTAAAGTGTGGTCCTCAAAACAGCAATGTCAGCATCACCTGAGAGTTTGTTAGAAGTGTAATTTTCAGACCCACTCCAGACCTACTGAATCAGAAATTCTGGGAGTGAAGCCCAGCAGTATGCATTTTAACACAGATGATGAATATATGATGCTGAATCACACTAAAGCTAATGTTTGAAGACCACTGGTTCAGGCAAATAAGTTGAAAATTGAGGATTCTTTTAATTCAGTAAGGTTATGAAATGCTTATTATTTTGAGAAAATAAAAATAAAAAAGTTAAGATCCCTAGCCTTATGGAGGGTACAATATAATCAATTCTATTACATTTTTACTTGTGATCTGTTTTGTGATTTTTAAACAAGTTATTTATTTGTTAATATCTCCACTTACAACCATTGTTTATTTTTTCTATATTGTCATTGTAGATCCCATATGCAATGGGTTAAGCTTAACCACATTTTACTGAAAGGACTATATTTCCTGAATAAATTGTTCTCAAAAATTCCTCTTGTGAATTTCAAAAGTCTCTTCTTTAGGGAGAACTGTGGAATTACAAGGACTGGTAGGGGTAATAATTTTGCATCATCTTATAGACTGAACAAATAAGCAAAATTACACTTTGAAAGCAGAGCAGAAAGTCTTGCACGTGATAACAACAAAGAGCCTTACATACACAAAGTTTTTCCTAATATTATCTTGCTTGTCACACCATTGTGAGATAGGCATTACTGCTATAACAACATAAATGGAGGAAGTGAAGTTAAATGACTTTTTGGCAGACACTCATCTGGCAAATATTTGAGCATGGATTAAAAAACTAGATGCTGTAAATTTCAATCCCATTATCTTTACATTAGATCCCACTGCCAGGATATTGAATACACACAGTAGGCAGTCAACATATATTTGTGTAATTAAACTGAAAAGATAGCCTCATTTCCAGGATGAGGGAAAGCTAGTCACTGACTTTTTATCCTATTAATTCCCACTGGAAAGTGATGTCTTAGGAAATAGCATTTGGAATTTCCAGCCATGAACATGAAGTAAGAAAACCAATTCATATGCATTGAAGATACTGATTTATGGAGGTACACAAATGAAGTAAAATTGGAAAGACTTCAGTATTGTGTCTGGACAATATCCAGAGTTAATTGTTTTCCGGCATCAAAAGCTTGAATTCACTATTCCTCAGGCTAAAAAGCAAATTAGTGCTACCAAAATCTCAAGAGCTCATGTTTTTAAATACCTCATTCACATTTAAAATGAGCCATTTATTTTTCTAGACATCTGATTTGAGCTGAACTATTGATCAATATGAATATTTTTGTATAATAAGTCGGTATTGCTCCACAACGTTCAGAATGCCAGATGTCATATTTCTGTACTATATTTAATCAACTAAAAACCAGATTCTAGCTGCCAATCACCATAGTTGACAAAGACAATATCAATCCATTTTTAAGTCTCGCTCCCCACTATCGATCATACAAGAACATTGAAGCCTACGCAATTCTGAAAAATCAAACTCTGTCCCCTCCATGCTCCTGTATGTTGGTCATTGGAGCCATTGGCTTTTGGCCAGACCTAAGGAACAATTGATTAGAAGATAGCCATCTCTGCATTCCTCCAGTCAGTTCCATATCAGGCCATAGGACCTTTTCAAAAGCCCCCAAATTATGATTCTCAACACATTGGCTTCTCAGAGATCCACACAGCTATCACTGTGGAGACTGTCACTCCAGGGACACTTCACTGATCCGAAGACCAATTCTCAAAATCTCAGAATGTGTCACTCCCTCCTGTCTTAAGTATTCCAGTCTCAGGAATTTCAGCTGTTTATGATAGACTACTTATCTCTCCAAACTCAAAGCATCTCTCCTCGGTCTGTCTGTCTTTCTCCCTCTCTCTCAACATTCAATCAATTTGCTTTAATGGACCAGTACGTTACACCTTTTAAACAGAAGAATGTGTGGATAAGGTATCCAAGGATTTGCTTGATTTTTCCACCCATATAGAAAGCTTTCTTCTCTTCCCCTATAATTCCAAAAGATCATTTACTTCCCCTGTAGCAAGGACAGTCCAGACCTTTCAATATGTAATTCTGGCCTGTCTAGTGAGTCTACAGCAAATATTACTGTTAATAATAACAACTGATTAAACATAAAAAGCCAAATACAATATTTTAATGTATCACTGTTGCATAAAAATCACATAATCTCTCAGAAACACTGTATAACCTAGAAGTATTATAAAAATATCAAAGAGCCTTCTTTCAAGTTTTTCCTAATTAGTATTGAAGATTACCTCAACTTCTTCTCATAGAGAAGCTTATAGAAAGAACAAAGTGGATTTACAGGCAACCCATTTCTCTTCAAACAGTGACATCTTTTTTCATAAGTAAGGTACAAAGAATATATGCGAGATCCACTGCACATACTTCATGTAGACTTCATACCTCACTCCTGGGTACTTCATATAGAAAGCACTCTAAAGTGGGGGTTAAGGACAGGTATTCATCCTGGTCTAGGTAAACTAGGAAAGCTGAGCATGCATTCAGAAAACTGAAGGCTGGACTTGATAGCTGATTGGGTATGAGGAATGAAGAAGTTAAAGGAAATGGAGGAGTCAAGGAAAAATTAAAGTGTTTTGGCTGCCTGGATGTTTATGCCTCTCATTAAGCCTTGCTTTTTAGAAAGAAGAGAAAGAGAGAGCAAGAGAGAGAGAGAGCTGACAAAACCTATAGTGAGTTTTTAAAGATGCTGACTTAAGTTGCCTCTGAGTCATTCAAAGTTCCTGGGGACCATTCACACAGATGTTTGCAGTAGAAAGATATTTATCTCTGGAACTCAGGAGAGAAGTTTGATCATTAAACTTCACCAACCTAAATGTCCATCGATGGATGATTGGATAAGGAAACTATGGTATATACACACCATGGAATACTACTCTGCCATAAAAAAGAATGAAATACTCTCATTTGCAACAACATGGATGAGCTTGGAGAAACTTATGTCTAGTGAAATAAGCAAAGCACAGAGGGATAAATACCGCATGTACTCACTCATATGTGGGAGCTAAGAGAGAAAGAAGGAAGGAAAGAAAGACCATGGTAGTGCATTGGTCTTGCAGAGGGAGAGAACTTTCCTTGGGCTACAAAGTGGAGTGGGAGGGAAAGGGGAGGGGGAGGGAGGTTGGGGATAATTGCGTGGGGGACATGGGGTACAAATGCGATTTTTGATAATGGGTATGCTGCCAGTATGAATCTGGCCCTCATACCATGGGCACGAGGAGTGACAATCAGCTTTGTATCTCATGAATATTCATAACCAATAAAAAAAACACTTCAGCTCTGTATAAAAATTTCCAGCTTCAAGCATCAGAAACTTTAAATTACCTTTTTATTTTAATTATTTTAATCACCTTATTGCTAAAGCCTTGTCTTTGCTTACATCCTACTAATCCCCAGAACTTAAATTTCTGAGCCTTGTTTTCTAGGACAGGACTACCTTTGGGCACAGCTTCTATCTTTCAGGAATGGAAGGAGAGACTGCTTTCAAAAACTAATGATGAGACTTCAAAGTTCTAAATAAATTCCAAAGGCTGAATCCATTTGCTTTAAAGTAAATTGAAGAGAAAAACATTCTGTTACTTTATGGTACTGATCAAAATTCCAGGGGCCCAAGGACCAGAATTTTTGGAACTAATAGGCAAAGGCCTCAGTAGATCCAATTGTTTCAAACAAGTCATCTTAAGCCATCAAAGGTAGTTTAATCTTATTAAGCTGCCAAGTCCTTCACTGCCCCTCCCAGCTTTCTTCAGTGAATGAAATCACCATATATCCAATCTATTCAAGCTAGAAAAATTTTACTTCAGCTCCTCCTCAGCTGAGATTCTTTGGTTCTCTCTCTGCTTCAGCAAATTCATCCCCTTCTCTACAAACCCACTCTGACTGCTCTAGCTTGCACTTCAGCATTAGTAAATAGTTGCCTACTGTTTAGAGTCAGACAACCTTGTTTTAAATACTGGCTTTCTTCTCCACCACCCATGCACACTAGCTTCCAGCCTGTTACCTATCTGAGAAAACTTGACCAAATCATTTAGCTCCTGTGAATCTATTTCTTTAGGTGTAAAATGGGGGTAAACTCCTATTTCATGGGATTCTGAGTATTAATTGGTAGTGCACATTAAGGCACTTTGCCTAAGGGACGGCACATTAACACTCAAACCTATTTTTTTCCTTTCTTCTCTTTTGTGCTTCTTTTCCTTCCTTCTACCCTTTTGCACTACTCCCTTCTTTCCTTGACTACGCCTTTATTCCCTCATTTTTTCCCTTCCTGGTTTTCTCTCCTCATTCCTCCTTCCTTTCCATTCTAATTCTTTGCAACTGCAACAGGTATTTTTCTACAATAAAGGTATGATCATAACACTTCTGGCTTAAAGTTTTCAAATTCTCCCCAGTGAAGTAAAGATAAAGATTCAACTCCTTCAGTCTTGGTGTTCAATCAAGCTCTTCTGGATCATGATAGATGTAATAATAATAATATCAGCAAAGCTACCATGTATTGTGCAGCTACCATGCTGTAGTCATGGAGGTGAGTACTAGACACTCATTCCTAATTCTCATAGTAATTATACAAGGAAGATATTACCATGATTTACAAATGAGGAATCAAAGGGCCAAGGAAGATAAGGTAATTACACAGCCACTAGGTGACAGATGCCAGTTCACTGTGACTCCAGTCTGTGTTTCTCTTATGACTATGCTGCCCTCTTACACTTCCACCAACACATTATGTGCTTCAGTTCTGCATATTTGTATGTGCTGTTTCTTGCACCTGAAATGTCCTTCACTCCATGATCCACGTGGAAAATTCAATCTCATGTTTCTCTGCCCGCTCAGATGTCACCTTTCTCTGAAGCATTTTTGATATCCAAAGACAGAGATAGCAGCTTTGTCTTCCCTGAGCCCAGAGCATGCTCTATATAGCCCGCTATATAAATAACTCTGTTAAAGTACCAGTAAACTGTGAAGTCCTCAACGGCAGAAACTATTTTATTTACCATTGTATCACAGTACTATCACATTGCCTAGTATGTATGAAGGTTTCAATAAACCTTTCAAGTCTTTTATATATTGTTTCATTTCCCCTTTTTGATGGATCCCTCCATAACTACCTTATCTGTAAATGTTAGCATGTTCCAGAGCTCAGGCCTTGAAATTCCATTTCATCCATATATTTGATTCTTAAATAATTTCAATCAGTCCCTTGACTCTAAATACTACCTAAATGCAAAGGATGCCCACATTTATTTCTTTATTCTGAACCTCTCTCCTGAACTTCAGACTCATTTATTCAACTATGATTTTAACATCTCCACCTTTTTTATAAATATATCTCACCATTAAAATGTATAAAACTGAAGCCCCCTCCTCCTGTTGGACTTGTGAGATGTGTAGTGTAGACTCTTCTGTCATTGTTTCGGCAGTGCTATTATTTGACAAAACACTGTGAAAGGGCTGCTGAAGAAATATGTGGTGTGTGTGTGTGGCCAAGTGAGTTCCCAGCTCTGAGTTCATCAGGAAGATGTCCTGGCAGATCCTCACTCAGAACCTGACAATGATGGGAGACAGAAGCTGCATTTGACCCTGACCAGAAGGAGGGCACTGACACATGACCAGCTGCCGACAGGAGTAGCACAACAGAAGCTATGAAGAAGAAACTTCTCATTTCAGAGAAGAGAGAGCTTAGAGACTTCCAGGAAAATGGCAGACTAGCAGTGCTCAGGGCACATTTCTCCCACAGAAGATGATTGAAGTGGACCCACTGCCACCACAGCCACAGTTTCCAGAGCCATTGGCCTGTATCAGAACCATCACCCATTGCGGAGCAGCTCCTTGAAGACCATCAGTCCTATGGGTGGTCCATCACTGCAGCCACAGACTCCACAGACACGAGGGAAATGGCTGCTACCACTGCTGCCACTGCCACCACTGCAAGTTAACCCCACTGCTGCCAAGGATACCACAGATGCTAAGGAGGCAGTTGCAGCCACTTGGCACCATTGCTGTTACGGAGGTAGTTACAGCTGCCAGCACCACTACCACCCACATGACATAACCCTGCTGCGGCCAAGAATGCTGCAGATGCCAGGGAGGCAGTTGTAGCTGCCAACACCACTACTTCCAACATGAGATAAAACCACTGATGCTGTGGACACTGTAGCTGCACAGGCCACCTCTGCAGAGACCGCAGCAAAGTGGGTGGCTGCTGCAACTTCCACTGTTGCAGTCTCAACCACCACTGGCACTACCAGGCAGCCACCATAGCTGTGTGAGCACCCTGCCACTGCCGGAGCCACCACTGCCATGTGGGCAGCTCCCCGAAGCTACCACCACAGCCACTGCCACTGTCCAGGCAGACTGCCAATCACTTGACTGCCTTGACACAAGGAGGAACATCAGCAGAGTTCAAGGAAGGAGAGTAATAGAAGCAACTACTCTACCAGATGACCAGACATCAATGTAAAGATAAAAGAAACACAAAAATAAGAAAATATGAATCCATCAAAGGAATACAATAACACCCAAGTACCAGACCCCATAGAGCAGGAAACCCTTGAAATGACTGAAAAGGAATTCCAAGTAAAAATCTTAAAGAAACTCTATGAGATACAAGAAGATGCAGTTAGGAGGCACTGAACTGAGCCAAACTCTCCAGCATATGAAGGAGGAGATGTACAGAGGGTAATACAGAATGTAGCAGACCTCATGGAACTAAAGGAGTCATTCAACAACAACAAAAAAAAAAACACAACCAAGAGCTTAAGTCATAGGTTAGGGCAAGCAGAAGATAGAATTTCTGATCTTGAAGACAGTATCTATGAAATAGCTCTGGTAGACAAAAAAAGAAAAAGAACAATGAATTTTTTAAATGAAGAAAATAAAGAGAGATAGCAGACAACCTTAAGCACATAAACTTCCAAATCATGGGTGTTCCTGAACAGGAGGAAAAAGGAAAATGTATTGTGAATATATTCAATGAAATAATAGTGGAAAATGTCCAATGTATAGGGGAAAACACAGACCTTCACATTCAGGAGGATCAAAGATCCCCAAACAGATTCAATCCAAAAAGGTCTTCTCTGAGACACATTATAGTCAAACTAGCAAAGCTCAAAGACAAAGAGAGAATCCTAAAAACAGCAAGAGAAAGTGTCAAGTCACCTATAAGGGAGACCCCATCAGACTAACAGCAGAATTCTCAACAGAAACTCTACAGGCCAGAAGAGAATGAGATAATATATTCAAAATACTAAAAGAAAATAAAACTGCCAGCCATGAATACTAAAAGAAAATAAAACAGCCAGCAAGGCTATCCTTCAGAAATGAAGGAGAAATCATATAAAGAAAACCACAGGAGTTCACAACCACACAACCACAACCAGCCCTATAAGAAATCCTCAAGGGAGTTTTGCATCTGGAATCCAAAAAAGTGATAATTATTTCCATGAATACACAAGAAAGAACAAAACCCACTGGTAGAACAAAAATGCAAATGACAAAGAGAGAGAAATCTTATATTACCACCTTCCAAACACCAACAAATACTGAAGACAAACAATAAAAGGGAAAGAAAGAAACAAAGATATTTAAAACATCCATATAAAAATCATTATAATGCCAGGAGTAAGACAAAATCTTTCAGTAAAAACCCTAAATTAGAATGGATTAAATTCCCCACTCAAAAGACACAGACTGCCTGATTGGGTTAAAAAGATAGTCTCAACTATATGCTGCCTACAAGACACTCACTTCAACTGTAAAGACACACAGACGAATAGTCTGGAAAAAGATATACCAGCCAAGTGGAAATCAAAAATGATTAGTAGCAGCTATTTCTAAATTGGATAAAATAGACTTTAAACCAAAAACTAAAATAGAGACAAAGAAGGTCATTATATAATGATAAAGGGATCTATCCAGCAAGAACACATAACAATCACTAATATATGTGCACCCAACATTGGAACACCCAGATATAAAAAGCAAATACTGTTAGACCTAAGGAAAGATATAAACCCAAATATGATAATAGTGAGGGACCTGAACATCCCCTCTCATCATTAGACAGATCTTCCAAAGAACAAATTAATAGAGAAAAACAGGATTTAAACCACTCTTTAGACCCATTGGACTTGGCAGATACATACAGAACATTTCATCCGACAATCAGAGAATATATGTTCTTCTCATCAGCACATGGAACATTCTCTAGGATAGACCACATTTAGATCACAAATCAAGTCTCAACAAATTTTAAATAACTGAAATCATTTCAAGTATCTTTTCAGAGCACAATGGATGAAAACTAGAAATCAATAACAAACAAAAGTGGAAATTATATAAATACATGGAAATTAAACAACATGCTCCTGAATAGCCTATGTGTCCAAGAAGAAATTAAGCAGGAAATCAAAAAATGTCTCAAATCTATTGAAAATAAAGACATGTCATACCTAAATCTGTGGCATACTGCAAAAGCAGTACTAAGAGGGAAGTTTATTGCAATAAATGCTTACATCAAAAGAATAGAAAGATTTCAAATAAATAACCTAATGCTATACCTCAAAGAATAAGAAAAACAAGAACAATCCAAACCTAAAATTAGTAGGTGGAAAGAAATAATTAAAATCAGATCAAAACTAAATGAAATAGACACCCAAAAATGATACAAAAGATGAATGTAATAGAAAGCTGCTTTTTTGAGAAGATCTATTTTTTAATAGAATAAACCATTAGCTAGACTAACTAAAAAATGAAGAGAGAAGACCAAAATAATGAAGTTTAGAAATGGAAAAGGAGACAATACAACCAATACCACAGAAATACAGAGAATCATTAAAGACTATTATAAACAATTACACACCAATACATTTGAAAACCTGAAGGAAATACATAAATTTCTGGAAACATACAAACTACCAAGACTGAACCAAGAAGAAAAGGAAAACCTGAACAGACCAATAACAAGCAAAGAGATTGAAACAGTAAACAGCAGTCTCCCAACAAAGAACAGCCCAGAACCAGATGGCTTTACTGCTGAATTCTACCAAACCTTTAAAGAGGAATTAGTATCAATTCTCTTCAAAATATTCCAAAAAATTCAAACAGAGGCCATTTTCCCAAATTCATTCTATGTGGCCAGCATCACCCTAATACTGAAACCAAACAGTTACAGAAAAAAAGAAAAAAATAGGCCAATATCTTTGATGAACAGAGACCCAAAATTCCTCAAGAAAATATTAGCAAATAAAATACAGTGACACATCAAAAAAATTATATACCATGATGAAATCAGATTCATCCCAGTTATACAACAAAGGTTCAACATACACAAGTCAATAAATCTGATACAACACATCAAGAAACTCAAGGACAAAACCATATAATTATCTCAATATACACAGAAAAAGCATTTCACAAAATTCAACATCACTTCATGATAAAGACTCCCAGGAAATTAGATATAGAAGGAAAGTATCTCAATACAATAAAAGCCCTATATTACAAACCCACCACCAATATCATCCTGAGTAATAAAAGCTTTCAGCTTTTCCCTTCAGAACAGTTAACAAGACAGGATGCCCTCTCTCACCATTTAAAATAGTATTAGGAGTAATAGCAAGAAAAATCAGGCAAGAAAAAGAAATAAAGGACATCCAGATTAGAAAAGAATTCAAACTGTTCCTGTTTGCAGGGGGCATGATCCTATATACAGAAAAGCCTAAAGACTCTACCAAAAAAAAACCTCTGTTGGTAAACAATTTCAGTAAAGTTGCAGGATACTATGTCAACATATAAAAATCTGTAGAGTTTTTATACTCCAACAATGAACTAGAAGAAAAAGAAATCAAGAAAGCTGTCCTATTTACAATCGTCACCAAAAAAATAAAATACCTATGAATAAATTTAACCAATGAGGTGAAAGATCTCTACAATGTAAACTATAAATGACTATTGAAAGAAATTGAAGAGGACACAAAAAAATGGAAAAACATTCCACGCTCTTGGATTGGAAAAATTAACATTGTGAAACTGTCCATACCACTCAAAGTGATCTACAGATTCAATGCAATCCTCATCAAAATACCACTGATATTCTTCAAAGAAATAGGAAAAACAATTCTAACATTCATATAGAACAAGAAAAGACCCTGAATAGCCAAAGCAATCCTGAGCAAAAAATAAAATAAAATAAAGTCAGAGGCATAACACTACCTGACTTCATATTTTACTACAAAGCTATAGTAATGAAAACAGCATGATACTGTCATAAAAACAGACACTCAGACCAGTGGAACAGAACAGAGAACCCAGACACCAACCCACATACTTACAGCCAACTGATATTAAACAAATGCTCCGAGAATATATATTGGGGGAAAAAATGCCTATTCAATAAACGGTACTGGGGGCCGACCGTGTGGCTTACTCAGGAGAGTGCGGCGCTGGGAGCGCCGAAGCCGTGGGTTCAGATCCTATTTAGGGATGGCCGGTGCGCTCACTGGCTGAGCGCGGCAGGCGACACCAAGCCAAGGGTTACAAACCCCTTACCGGTCACTAAAAAAAATAAAAATAAAAATAAACGGTACTGGGAAAACTGGACATCCATATGTAGGAGAATGATACTAGACCCGTACCTTTCATCACATACCAAAATCAATTTGAAATGGATTAAAGACTTAAATATAAGATCTGAAACTATAAAACTCCTAAAAGAAAACATAGGGGAAACACTTCAAGAAGTAGGACTGGGGAAAGACTTTATAAATATGACCCTAAAAGCAAAGGCAACAAAAGAAAAAATAAACAAATGGAATTATATCAAACTAAAAAGGTTCTTCACAGCAAAAGAACAATTAGCAGAGTGAAAAGACAAGCTACACAGTGGGAAAAAATAATGGCAAACTATGCATTTAACAAAGGATATTTAATATCCAGAATATAAAAGGAACTCAAACAATTTAACAGTAAAATAATAACCTGATTTTTAAAATGAGCAAAGGAGCTGAATAGGCATTTCCCAAAGGAAGATATGCAAATAGCCAACATACACATAAAAAATGATCAACATCACTCAGCATCATGGAAATGCAAATCAAACCCACATTGAGATGTCATCTCCTCAGTTAGACTGGGTATTATTGAAAAGGTGGAGAATAACAGATGCTGGCAAGGATGCAGAGAAAGGGGAGCCCTCCTACATTGTTGGTGGGACTGTATATTGGTACAGCCATTATATTAAACAATTTGGAGGTTCCTCAAACAACTACAGATTAAAATGCCATATGATCCACTGCTGGGTATATATCCAAAGGAATGTAAATCATCATGTTGAAGGCATACCTGCACTCCCATGTTTATTGCAGCTCTAACGAGTTGAGAGTTGGAACCAACCTAAATGTCCATTTACAGATGACTGTATAAAGAAAATGTGGCATGTATACACAATGAAATGCTACTCTGCCATAAAAAAATGAATGAAATACTGCCATGTGCAGCAGGATGTACTTAGAGAAAATTATGTTAAATGAAATAAGCCATGGGCCGGCCCGGTGGCACACTGGAGAGTGTGCCGCTTGGGAGCGCGGTGGCGCTCCCGCCGAGGGTTCGGATCCCATGTGGAGACCGGT
>NW_007729558.1:167263-209013 GCF_000696425.1 Galeopterus variegatus
TCGGATCCCATGTGGAGACCGGTTCCCGCTCACTGGCTGAGCACGGGGCGGGCGCAACACCGAGGGTTGCGATCCCATTGCCAGTCCCCAGTACAGGCGCGACACCGAGGGTTGCGATCCCGTTACCGGTCAGTAAAAAAATACGAAAAGGAAAAAAAAAAAAAAGAAAGAAGCCAGGCACAGAAAGAGAAATACCACATGTCCTCACTCATAAGTGGGAGCTAAAACCATAAACAAATAAACAAAAGAAAGAAAGATAAAACAATCACAATGATACCTCAAACTTTCAAAAGGAGATAACAGAACTGAAGTTACTAGAAGTGGGAAAGGGGAAGGGGGAGAGACAGTAAAAGAATTGGTAAAGGGCCAACGTTGAATATACTAATTATCCTGATTTGAACATCACATATTGCACACAGGTATCGATATTCACCCCCATACCCACAGATATGTACAATCAACTATGTTTCAATAAATAAAAAAAGAAAGAAAAAATTGTATAAAACTGAGCCCCCTAATCTTCTCTACTATCTGCTCCTCCCACCACCTTATCATCTATATTAATGGCAACTTCACCCTTCCAGTTGTGGTCTTAGGGTCATTGTTGGCACCTCACCTCTAATACCATATGTCCAATCCTTTTTTACACCATGACATACATGAATAATCAATCTCACTCTTTCTTCCACTCCAATTGCTGCTGTCCCAGCCCAATAGACACCATTATTGCACCTGGTTCATTACAATAGCCTCTTGTTTTCTTCCAACCTTACTCTCTGGAATTCTATTCTCCATCTGGCTGGCAAATTGATCCTTTTAAACTACTGGACAGATTGTCCCTTTGCTTACAACCCTCTAATGGCTTACTATTTTATTTGAAATCTAATTTAAAGTCCTCACAATGGCCTACCAATCCCAATGTGATCCACCCACACCTCCACCTTCCTGATTTCATTTCTCACTCTTCTTTCCATATGCCATTCTAGCCTCTTTAATGTTCTTTAAACACAAATTTCCCCACCTTAGAGTCTAAGTACACTCTGCTCACTTCAGTACTTCCCTCTACTTAAATACTCACATAAACTCACTCTCTCATTTTCTTCTTCTTGCTCAAATGCTCTTACCTATCTATAATAGCACACACCCGCACCTCCAGCTGTTACTCTCTGTTGCTTTACAATACATTTTTTCTTGGCAGTTATCATCAGCTGGCATAATGCAGGTCTACTTGATTATTTATTCATTATCTATTTCCTGACTGAATGTGAGATCCATGACAGCTGGAAATTTTTTTTTTTTTTTTTTTTGGTCCATTGCTGTTCCCCATTGCCTAAAACAATTCTAGACTTATAGTAATGTTTAAAAATTATTTGTCAAATGAATGAGATAATAACTTACTCAATGATAAAATGAAAACTATTAATGGGGCCTCGACTAAAACCGTACCTCCCGATTTTTTTGCCTAATTTTATTTTTCCATGAGTTCATAATTCCTGCCTACACCAAAGCATAACACTGAAGCATAAGACACAGTGAATTATCACAGGAAGAATGTCTGTTTCCTGTGACTTGGCAGTCAGCATACTAAATCAAACCCCATGAGGCTTTGGAGTACATGGACCACTGAACAAATGCATTACATTCCATTTACTTAGCCAAAAAATTGACTTTGAACATTGGCCTTTTCCTATACAGGGAATACTGATGGAAGAAAGCCCCGAGGAGAAGCCAAATTCAATACAGACCTCCTGAAATTCTCCCCAGAATAAAAAGCAATGACAGCAGAGAGTGGGGCTGGGGAAAGGATTAGAGAAGGGATTTGTAGAGAACTAAATAGTGATCTGCCCTGAAATATTTGCTCCCCAAACCTTCTTTGGATTAAGTTTAGTAAAAAAAAATAAAAGCAGATTGAGTCTAAACCAAAAACCCCTGGGGGATAATTTCAACAGATTATCAACCATATCAGTGTTCTTGAGTAAAGGCCAGTGAAATCTTTGAAATTTTTTGAACTGAAATGAATTAATTGTCCATTAGCTTCTAAGATATTATACTAAGAAAGTTAGGCCCAATTTCATAAAAATAAATACCCCAAAGTAGAATTCTTGGCTAAGATTCTACTATGTCAATATAATTTCATAGGTCCCCAGACACTCTTTATATCCACACTATTATCTAAGTGATTTCTTTGGAGTATAGGTCTATATACACACAACAGAGGATGGCTGAAAATAATCACCCATATATTAGGTCCTTTTTTAATAAGTTAATATAAACGAGAGATTTCTCATTAAATCTATATAGTCAAGGGAAATATTACCATATAATTAAGCTTGCTCTAGAACATTTTAATAACTGAAAGTGTGTGGCCACAGAACAGCTCTTGTAAAAAAATGTATGCGCTTATCATTCATAGGCGCCAGAAAATCTGGGCCCTTACTGTTGAGGTCAAATGGTTCCATTATTTTCTGCAGGTTCATGCTCTCTATGAATCAAGCCATTAGAAGAGTAGACCACAAATGTCCTTTGAAAAACAAAAAATTGGCAAGAGTCCCTGAAACAAGAGTATTTCAGAAGCAAAAGAATTGATTGATTCTGGGTGGCTTCAAGTAAGCCCTTTAGCAGAAAAAAGATCACAATATGGCTGATTTTAACCTTTGCATGAAAAACTGTTTCAATTCAATCTAATAACTATATATAGATTGCACATTTTTGTAACAATTATTGTCCCCCACCCCATGGGAGAATGCAAAGGTGTATGAGACCCAATCCTTGCCTTTAGGGTCCTGATCAATGGATAAATTTGAAGGCAATGAATACCGTAACAAAAAGCAGGAGATGGTATATGATATATGATGTTTTTCAAATGCTTTGGGAATTTAGGCATTGGGAAGATCCTATTTAACTAAGATATTCAAAAGAAAATTCACAAAAGGAGGTTTTAATTGAGTTGTACTTTGAAGGCTAAGCTGTGTTTGAAGGAAAAATTACAAAATAAAGGAAATCCTCAGAGGATAACTCAGAGGGAGCCAAGACCAAGATACGTTTAGGGAACATATGTTTAGGGAAACGATCCATGTGGTAGGCAGCATTCACGATGACCCTCAATGATCCCCACCTCCTGCTATTTACATCATCATATTGTTACCTCCCCATCAATGTGTGATGACCCTAGTAACTTGCTTCTAATGAATAGAACAAGTTAAAAAGGATGGGATGTCATTTCCAAGGTAACATTACAAAAGACATTGACTTCTGTCTTGCTGTGTTCTTCCTATTTAGCCTTCTTGGCTTGCAAAGTTGGATAAAGCAAGATACCATGTTGAAGAGGCCCATGTTTCAAGGAACTGAGGACAGTCTCCAGTCAACAGCAAGTGAGAAACTGAGGCTCCCAATCCAACAACTGGTGTGGAACTGAAGCCTGCCAACAACGATGTGGGTGATCATGGAAGCAGATTTTTCCCCAATGAGCCTTGAGATGATGATAGCCACAGAAGACACCTTTACTGCAACCTGTGAGAGACCCTGAAGCACAGGACTTCGTTAAGCCTTGCTCAGATCTCTGACCCAAGAAACTGTAAGATAATTGTAGTTTTAAACCACTAAATTTTGGGTGTAATTTATTAGGTAGGGATAGGTAGCTCTTGTAGTTCAGATTATTATGTGAAAAATTATTTCAATGGTGCTTTATTATTTTAAAAGGACTTGCCCAAACATTGACGTTTGATTTTTCACAGTCTTGTGGGGTAGAAAAAGCAGATGCAACATTCATTTTATAGATCAGGGAAATTGCTGTGGTTTTATGGTTTATATTTAGTGTCACACAACTAGCTTGCATTTTGTCTTTAGTTCAGTGCTCTTTTTATTACAACACCCAGAGGAATGGAAGAGTGGAAATTTGAAAGATTTAACATATACTAGGATTACAGTCTTTAATGCGAATGAACAGAAATGGCAAGTACCTGAACACAAGAGAATTGGTTTTGCTATTTATCTTTGTCTTCCTAACTCTTAAAATCTGAATGTTTTATAAATAAATCTTCTACTGGATTTTATAGATTCATTTTGGTGTCTTTGTGTGTCTCCTAAGTATGTCACCAAAATGTCAAAGTGTGTTGACATTTCAGCTGAATGGCCTTTGATTAAAAAAAAAAAAATTGAATAGGTCTGATATGCAAAGAGGCAGGTTTTCCATATGGTACATGGCATATGTATATACTGTAATATATTTTATTGAATTATTCTGAAAACTCATGCCCCCCCCTTTAAATACTTAGATAACTGATGCTTATCTCTCTCAACGTTAATATTTATTTAATTTATATTACTATTAGGAAATTATGAATACATACATGCTCTTATGAATGAAGTATACAGAACAAAAATGACTCTTTCTTGATAAATCAGTTGTTAAGATTAATTCATTTCTACTCAGATATCCCCAATAACAATAAATACTGCTGCATGTAGTAACATTTACACTCTCCATAAAAGACCTTAGATTTCCATGATTTAAAATCATGGAAGGATTTTATACTTTTCATTCCCAGCCCTCAGAATCAGTTTACTGCCATGAATGTTTTTATTTCTACTGGCACCTTTCATTTCTAATTTACTGCTTTTCCTGTGAAAGGGAAACTCAGAAAATAACCAGTAATTACAATGATGATGTTTACCATAGGACTAAACAGGCTGTACACAAGAGTAAATCTACACGATGGTGGTTATACTCATAGAAGCCCGCCTGTGTGGGTTTGAAGCTTACCATTAGTAGCTGGGTAACATTGGACAACTTCCTTTAAAAAAAAAAAGTGATTTTGATAATGATTCCTATCTTATAATGTTGTTATGGGAATTAAATAAGTTAATATTTTGAAAGTGAATTTAAATCCTTGGTGGTGGGTGTCAGATATTAGTGTTTTGTAAAAAGCTTCCTAGGAGATTTACCCAATATGAGCCATACACCCTCACATAGGGGTGCAAGCACTTCCTAGCCATTCATCAAAATCAGTGGTTCTCAGCCTGGCTGAACATGAGGATCACCTGGTACTTTGTAAAAACAACTGATGCTTAGGTCCTGTATTCATTTCCTATTGTGACTGTAACAAATTACCACAAAACCTAGTAGCTCAAAACAACACAAATTTAGTATTTCACAATTCTGGAGATCAAAAATCCAAAATGAGTCTCACTAGACTAATAGCAGGACTGTGTTTCTTTGTAGAAGCTCTAGGGGAGAATCCCTTTTCTTACCTTTTCTGGTCTCCAGACACCCCCTGCATTCCATCTTCAAAGCCAGCAATGGACTCTGACGCTGACCGTTCTGCTTCCTTCCTCTACCACATTTAAAGACCTTTGTCATTACATTGGGCCCACTTGGGTATCCAAAAGTAATCTCTATTTTAAAATCCGATGATTGGCAACCTTAATTTCCATCTACCACCTTAATCCCCCTTTGCCATGTGACATATCCACAGGTTCCAGGAATTAGGATATTGACATCTTCAGGAGGTCATTATGGTTTCCTGGCTACTGCAGGCCCCCACCCTCCAAAGACTCAGCTTTGATTGCTGTTGGCATGAATATGCTTCAAAAACTCACTAGGTGATTTCAATCTCTAGCTGCATTTGAAGACTACTGGTGTAAATAGTCTTAGGGTTCCACAAAACCTTATACCTATGAAATGTTCAATAATAGTCAAATAGGTTCGGAAAGTACTTAATTAAACAAATTAGATGTTAAAGAGAGTAAGAAGTTCTGTTATAGAGAAATCTGTTTAACCTTAGTTAACTAGTCTGTCAAACTTTTTGGGGTAATGCCTATTATGAGCCCAAGGAATTATTTTTCTATATAAGGCATTTGGGATCTAATGTTCTAGGGAAGAAGAGGTCTGAGTTCAATGGCACATTTTGTTTTTGTTTTATTCACACAGATGTTTTTTTTTAAAAAATTGTTTACGATTAAACTATCTGTTGAGTTGGGACATTTCAAATGCTTTAAAACCCAAATTTAAGACAATCTATTAAATACTGTATAACTATACATATTAATAAGAACCAAATGATCAATACAGCATAACTATTTACTTGAGGAGAAAGAGGGGTAGAGAGACCCCAAAACATATTGTTTGATTAAATAAAAAACTGGGATTGCTCATTCTAATACCTGAAGATTGACTTGTTTATAAAAAATCATATAATGAGTCAATAGCGTAAATGAAATTGGATCTGTTTATTTTATATACTGATATTGTGAAGACAGGCCACATCTGAAAAATTATGAAAATGATGTTCATTCTTTCTAGCAAACTCACAAATATATAAACTATTTTCTCCTAACCTCTCAGCAGAAGTCTACTTTCCTGAGTAGCAAGAAAATGTGAAGGATATAGTGTTTCGAAAATTTTGTATCAGCTGAAAAGAGACTTGTGAATATCTAATCCCATGGTTGGACTGTCCTCAAGTGCAAATTGGATTTACAGCACAAGGCAGATATTCTAGGGGCAGTAACTAGAGAATTTGTCCATAAAATTTCAGAGTTCCAGCTATTGTACGCTAGCAAGCAAATGTTTAACCGTTGCCCTGCTGCCTAGTACAAAATATATTGTTCAGGGCTTTTTCTCCACCTTGGAAGTGCCACATAGTGACATGTAGTGTAGAGTGGTAGTTAACCACATAGCTCTAGGGCCCTTAACACCCATCTTCGAATTTTGGCTGCATCTTTTATTGGATGTCTGACCTTGGGTGGGTTATTTAACCTTTACAGCCTTGGATTTCACATCTGTAAAATGGGTATAATAATGACACCTCAATGCTTGAAACAGCGTTCACTAAATATTAGCTTAGACTCACTAAATATTAGCTCTTATCTTTAGTTCATTACATTTACTACAAAGTAATATGATTAAATGCTTAGATATATTTAATTTAAATGTATTATTTTATTAAAAGTACATTTGCAACTTACACAAAAGTTAAGGGACTAAGAAGAATGTAACAGGAAACACTGCTGCATGAGACATGCCAAATTTTTCTGCTAATTAATACCAGTGATTTTTAAAGACAGAAGCAATTTTAGAAGCTCAGTTCTGATATTCACAGGCAAGAACATTGGGTTCAAAAGAGACTAAATGACTTACATATTTCTACAACACATAAAAAATAAAGGACAAAAAAGCAAAGTCACAAAGATGTCATGATTAAACAATTTGACTGTTGAGATCTAAAAACTACATACAGTATTTAAAAGAAGCTGTTTTTGTACTTAAGTTTCTCCAAATAACTTATTGAGGAAACATGTATCTAATATTTACTATGTGCCAGTCACTGTACCAAATGCTGAATAAAAAAGATGAACGATGACAAAAAAAAAGTATATGGGAATTAATAAGATGAGATTTTTTTGAGAGTGTTAGAATGAAAAGAGCCCTTTGACTCCGACACTGTTATATTACTGATAAGGTCATCAAGTTTTAGACAATGTTTAAATACCTTGCTTATAATTCCTCAGCCAGCAAATGACATTATCTAAATTCTGCAACTCCCACTTTGTCTACCCACCAAATATTGACCTCTTTAAGGGATTTTGAGACATAGGGGAAATAAAGTTATTCAATCCTCATGTTAAATAAAAGAGAATTGCAGTCTTGGGGAAAAAAATTGTTGGAAATTTCAACTAGCTGTGAGTGAGCTAAAGTGGAAACAATAATAGGCCGCTAGCACTGAGGGAAGGAAGCGCATGCCTTTTCAGTTTTCTCACAATAGACTCTAATTGCCTGTTTCTGCCCTGGGTTCTTGATCTGACCTTTCCCCTACCTTCACTGTTTACCTCACTCCAGTTGACAATTGTCCTGTTTCTCAAATCTCCTACTGGGCTTCTGCAGTATATTACTCAGTGTGTTGGACTGAGAATTTCACTGGGTTCTGACTATGTGTTAGCATTCTTCCGACTCCCACCAGTGTACACACATTGCCAAATTGAAAAGAGATAGCCTTTTTTGTGTTTGAAAAAATACAGTTTGAAAATATAAATCGTTACTGATACACAAGTATTTTTTCTGTATCCAACACTCGGCTGGACGTCACCTATTCCAAGTTCTCACTATATCTCTTCTGCACGATTGTAATTTAGACTTGGTCCTTCCACCTCCAGTCCGGCCTGTACACTGCCACCGGATCATCTTCTTAAAGCCCACCGCCACTATATAATTCCCCTGATGAAAATGTAAAAACACTATACACACACAAATGAATGCAGGTTTAGAAATGGTGAAAACTGAATAAGGTCTGCATTCTAGCTAATAGGAAGCTACCAAAGTAAATTTTCTGGCTTTGTCATTGTGCTGTAGCTATATACGTTGCCAACGTTGGGGGATGCTGAGTGATGGGTGCACGGGACTGTTTGTACACTGTACTTCTTATGAGCACACAATTACTTCAAAATAAAAAAGTCTTTTAAAAAAATAAAACTCACAAATGGTGTTCTTCAGCTATTCAAAATAAGTATAAAACTTTGTATTGTATTTCAACATACCCTCCAAAACAGAACAACTTAAAATTTCTTAAATAAGTCTTGTGTTTACAAAGACACTTTGCCCTTGACCTTTCAATGCCTCTCTCTCCCTCATTTTGATTTGTCACTTACTCTCTTTAAATGGCACCTTAAATTCAGCGGCTCCTTTCAGACATTGCCTAATTCCCCATCAGCTAAATACAATCTCTCCCACCCATAAAACCTTGTAACATATCCTTTTGATTTTCAATCCTACTAAATTGTAAGCTCTTATAGGGCAGAGTTCGTGTCTCACTTACCTTTTTAGTCCCCACTGATTCTAGTAAGTGCTTTGCTCAGTGTGTGTTGAAGTGAATTGAAATGAATCACTCAGCCTTCAATATGCAAGGGCCATTGTCCTGTAAAAGTGAAAGTGGAGGTCAGTTCTAATCAACCAATAAATCAAAAAAATTAAGTACACTGAGGAGCAAAATAATAAGGTTACAGTAATTTAAAAATCATCTTTTTTAACTAGATTTAAAGACATCTTTTTAATCTAGTGTAACCTTTTATGTTTCAGATATATTTTCTTCAGATATTCTTTGCTAGACACAGTGGAAAATGATGATGTTCAGATACATTTGATATATGCTCTGAAGTTAAACTTGTACATGCAACATTAAGGCAAATGCTATTTATATAGCATAGAAGTTTCACACCAATTAAAAAGAAATGCCAAATTACTGGGGTCTCTAAAACTGCTCTTCAGTTTCACCTTTCCATAAATTTATTTTTTTCAATATGAATCTTTCTTTTAGTTTATTTCCCTTTGTCTTCTCATTATTTCTTTCCACTGCTCAATAATAAAGGGTCTGGCAAGTCCCTGCAGGTCACTGGGGTGTAGTTCCTATCAAATAAACTGGGCAATAACCTCAATTTGAGATTTCTATGCCACTTCAAGATGGTGTTCCAATCCTGAGGCTAAAATAATTATTTGTCCAGCAGTTAGTATGACATAGTATTATTATTTTAGTACCTATTTTAATAAAATAATATGTAAGCAAATAAACAATAATACAAGGTAAGAAGCTCAATTTTAAAAAAGAATGCATAACTATTTATTTAATGTGAATCTCTGAATCTTGTTTTCAAAGCTGCTAAAGAACCTGTTTTAATATTCTAATAAAGATAGGTTTCATTCAGATAATGTTTCTTATCTTGAGCTGGGTTTTTTTTCATTTGTTTGTTTGAGGTGATTAAGCCACTGACATTCTATAATGAATTCATATTCAATAGTGCATATTGAAGGCCTCCTAAATGGCAGGCACTGTGCTAGATATTGAATGTACTTCGTTTGTTTCTCCAGTCTTTGTGATGAATTTTAACATGGTAAATATTCCCTCCAAAATCAGAGTCTTTATTAATAAAAGCGCTTTAATGAATAAACTGGAGTTGGTAACACCATCTATGATTTGTCCAGCTCACTGTCCCATACAAGGATTAACCCAGGATCCTGCCTGAAAGGATCTGAACAAAGATCTAACAGCAAGATCTGAAGAAACTGAATTAACTGAAAATTACTCCTTTATTTTATTAATTATTCTTTTTCTCAACATTTATCAATTGACAATTTACTTAAGGGCAGCTTAATTTTTGCTCATCTACAATCAACCTTCAGCTGAAGGAATTCCATTAATTACAAAACTTTTAAAATAAACCTCTCAAACTACAACCACTTCAACTCCGTCACTGAATAATGTCTTTCAAGATTTGCAAAGTCAAATAAAAGCATATGTTTATCAAGAGGAGTGTCTTGAAAATATATGTTTTCATAATTACCCTAAGCTTAGAGCCATGGCAACTCTGTTCAATGTAATCTAGAAAGGGTTGGCTTGACACAGCTTTTAAATCGAATGACTGATTTCAAGCAAACCAATGTTTTGGCACCACATAAATTCAGAGAAGCATTAGAAAATCTTTATTTTAGTTGTGTGCTTACTCATAAGGGTATAAACTTACACCAGTTTTAGTTACAAACACTGAGGTGTCTAGGTGCCATTATTCTGAATATCCTGAAAAAAAGACTTCTTTAAAATTACAACCAGGAGTAAGGTGTAAAAATCTAGTTTCCCATAGATCCCTCATCAGGGATGAAAGTAGACATTATTTATAACATGAAAATTTAGGGAAAACTAATATAATTTGGTATAACTTATGAAAGTTATTGGAGGAAGTAAAGTGTAATCAATCTAATTTTGATACAGTCTAATTGAATACACTCCAAGAAAACAAGGATTTGATAATTTCAAGGTTAAGAAACACTCTAGATTCAGCATATATTAATTCTGAGTTGTGTTGGTAAAATTAATATAAACCTTGAGAATTTAATGAATGCATTTGAGAAAGCAAAAATATTAAAGCAGTTAGGCTTTCAGTACTGTTGCTTCTATTACGTATGGGTATATACTTTCTATAATGAAAAAATATATAGCCCCAAGTTTCTGCCTTCAGAGAGCTATCTGGATGGAGCAAATTCCAAGATTTACCACAGTAAATACTAAGTAAATTAAAATATATGTACATTGTGGAATGACTAAATGTAGCTAATTAACATATATATTATCCATACTTCATATAGCTAGCATTTTTGTGGCAAGAAGACTTAACATCCACTCTCTTAGCATTTTTCAAAAATATAATATGTTATCAACTATAGTCACCATTTTGTATAATATGTCTCTTGAACATATTCCTCCTAACTGAAATTTTATATCCTTTGACCAACATCTCTGAGTTAGTCTAAATATGTGCTGATTTCAATGACTGTTAAAAGATCAAAACACAATTCCTAGCTTGCTTATTTTTAATAAGTGATACAAACTAAAATCTGATTCTTGCAAAAAGTTTTTCCAGTCAGAGAATTAACTGAGGCTGGGAGTTCAAGTTCAAGTCCCCACAAGAAGTTTCCCCATATCCAGGAATTAGCTACAGGACAGCAAATTAGTCCCAGTGCAGTGCTTAAATCATAGTAGTTGCTATTAATCCATCATAGAATTAAAAAAAAAAAACCACAGACCAAAGAGGAAGTTCTGACATAGAGTCAAAGAGGTCTAACACCACCAAAGAACACCTATAAAACCATTTTCTTAAATGCTCAGGATCAACATAAAGACACAAAGATCAAGTAAAAGCAGAGAAATATGACATCACCAAAGAAAATCAATAAAGCACTAGTAATGAACCCAGAAAAACAGTGGATTTATGAAAAATTTTGTGAATTCAGAAAAATTTTCTTAAAGATGTTCAGGGAGTCACAAGAAAATAGAGATAGAAAACTAAATGATATTTGGAAAACAATCCAGAAGGAGAACAAGAAGCTTGACAAAAGAAATAGAATCAGTTTTTTAAAAAAGCAAATAGATATTCTAGAAATAAGGAATACATTATCTGAACTGAAAAACTCAATAGAAAGCTCTAACAGCATACTTAATCATACAGTGGAAAGAATCAATGAGATTGAAGACAGAACAAATGAAATTATCCAATCAGAGGAACAGAAAGAAAAAAAAGAATAAGAAAAAATAAAACAGAATTGCAGCAATTATGGGACTTCTGCAAGCAAAATATCCTCCATATAATCGTTGTATCTGAAGGAGATGAAAAAAGAAGAGACCTAGAAACCATATTCAAGAAAATAATAGCTGAAAATTTCCCAAGTATGGAGAAAGATGATGGCATCCACATATGGGAAGCTCAGAGGTCACCAATCAAATTCAATCTTAAGAGGAACATCCCAAGGCACATCATAATAAAAGTATCAAAAACCAAAGGCAATAAAAGAATACCGAAAGCAAAAGAAAACACACACACACATATATAACATTCAACAGAGCCCAAATACAGCTCTCAGCTGATTTCTCAGTGGAAACCCCACAGGCCAGAATAGAGTGGGATGATATATTCAAAGTGCTGGAGGAAAAATACTGTCAGCCAAGAATTCCATATCCAGCAAAACTAACCTTCAAATATGAAGAAGAAATTAATTATTTCCCAGGCAAATAAAAGCTAAGGGAATTTATAAGTTCTATACCCAATTCACAAGAAATACTAAAGAGAGTTCTTCAAGCTGAAAGAAGATGATGCTAGAGTGTAACAAGAAAACTTTTGAAGCTACAAAACTCACTAGTAAAGTAAATATGCAAATAATCTCAGAATACTCCCATATTGTAAGGGTAGTGAAAAACCACTTATGTTCTTACTATGAATACTAAAGGACAAACCCAACAAGATAATAACAAAATCAACAATCATATGAGAGATATGCAATATTAAAAGATGTAACTTGAAACAATAAAATATTAAAAACAGGGAAGTAATGATGACAAAGTGTACAGTTGGCTTTGATTTTCTTTCTCATTTCTTAGTGACCAATTTAAGTTATTAATTTAAAATAATGTGTTATAACTATAACATGTTTTTTGTAAGTCTCACAGTAACCAAACACAAATACCTATAATGAACATTCTAAAAATAAATAGCAAGAAATCAAAATACTCTATTAGACAGCAAGACTGGAAAAAAAGAAAAAATTATCCACAAAACAACCAGGAAAAAAGTAAGAAAATGGCAATAACAACATGTATCAATAATAACTCTATGGCTGGCCAGTTAGCTCAGTTAGTTAGAGCTCAGCACTGATAATACAAGGTCCAGAATTTGATCCCTGTGCTGGATAGCTAAACAACATCAAAAACTCCAAATATCAATGGATTAAATTACCCAATTAAAAAACACACAGTGGCTGAATGGATTGAAAAACAAGTACCAACAATATGTTCATTACAAGAAACTCACTTCACTTAAAGGGACACAGGTTGACTGAAAGTGAAAAGATTGAAAAAGATATTTCATGCAAATAAAAATCAACAAAGAGCAAGACTAGCCAACTTATATCAGATAAAATCGACTTCAAGCCAAGGAAAGTTAAAAAAAAGATAAGGAAAGTCATTACATAATGGTAAAGGGATCAGTTCAACAATTCTAAATATATATGTACCCAACACAAGAGCACCCAGGTATATAAAGCACATTAAGTCTATTACTAGACCTAATGGGAGAAATAGACTTCAGAACAATAATAGTTGAGGCCTTTAACACCCTGCTTGCAGCAAAGGACAGATCATCCATACAGAATATTAACCAAGAAACATCAGAGGTAATCTCCACTCTAGACCAATTAGACCTAACAGATATTTATAGAACATTTCATCCAACAGCTGCAGAATATATATTCTTCATGGCAGCACATGGCATTCTCCAGAATAGGCCATACATTAGGACACAAAACAAAGCTCAACAAATTTTGAAACATTGAAATCGTACTAACTATCTTGACTACCACAAGGAATAAAACTAGAAATCAATAACAGAAGGGACATTGGAAACTGTACAAAAACATGGAAATTAAACAACATACCCCTAAACAACAAATGAGTCAAAGAAGAAATTATAAAGAAAATTCCTGTAGACAAATGAAAATGAAAACACAACAAGTGAACCTATGGAACACAGCAAAAGTAGTTCTAAGATGAAATTTTATAGTAATAAATGATTACATTAAATCAAAAAAAGTAGAAAGACTTCAAATAAGCAACCTAACATTACCAATCAAGGAACTAGAAAAACAAGAACCAAAATTAACAGAAAGAGAGAAATAACAAAGATCAGAGCAGAAATAAATGAATTAGAGATTTAAAAACAATGCAAAAGATTGAAAAAACAAAGAGTTGGTTTTTCCAAAAGATACACAAAATTGCTAAACCTGTAGCTATACTAATGAAGAAAAAAAGAGAAAAGACTCAAATAAATAAAATCAGAAATGAAAAAAGAGACATTACAACTGATACCACAGAAATATAAAGGATCATAGAAACTACTATGAACAACTATATGCTAACATACTGGAAAACCTAGAAGAAATGAATAAATTCCTGGACACATACAACTTACTAGGGTTGAATCATGAAGAATTAGAAAACATAAATAGACCAATAACAACTAATGAGTTTGAAGCTATAGTAAAGTCTCCCAACTAAGAAAACCCCAGGATTAAATGACTTCACTGCCAAATTCTACTGAACATTTAAAGAACTATTACCAACTTCTCTCAAACACTTCTGAAAATTGAAGAGGAGGGAATACCTCCAGAACTCATCCTACAAGTCCAGAATTACCTTCATACCAAAACCAGAAAAAGACACAACAAAAAAGGAAAACTACAGACCAATATCCCTAATGCACATAGATGCAAAAATTCTCAACAAAATACTATCGAACTGGATCCAACAACACATTAAAAAGATAATTCACCATAATCAAGTGGAATTCATCCCAGGAATGCAAGGATGGTTGAACATACACAAATCAATAAGTGTGATACATCACGTCAACAATATGAAGAAAAGAAAACTATATGATCATTTCAATAGACACAGAAAAAGCATTTGATAAAAACAAACACCCCTTCAAGATAAAAACACTCAACAAATTGGGTATAGAAGGAATGTGCCTCAACACAATAAAGTCCATATAAGACAAACCCACAGCTAAAATAATATTGAGCAGACAAAATTTGAAAGCCTTTCCTCTAAAATTTAGAAAAAGACAAGAATACCCAGTTTCCTCAGTCTTATTCAAAATAGTACTGGAAGTTCTGGCCTATACAATAAGACAAAAGAATGGGCATCCACATCAGAAAGGATGAAGTCAAATCATCCCTATTTGCAGATGACATGATCATATTCATAGAAGACCCTAAATATTCCACAAAAATTTGCTAGAACTAATAAATGAATTCAGTATAGTGGCAGGATACAAAATCAACATGCAAAAATCAACAGCATTCCTTTGTGTCAAGAACAAAATAGCTGAAGGAGAAATCAAGAAAGTAATCCTATTTATGACAGCTACCAAAAAAATAAAATACCTAGAAATAAATTTAACCAAGGAGATGAAAGACATCTATAATGAAAACTATAAAACATTGGTGAAAGAAATTGAAGAAGACACAAACAAATGTAAAGATGTCCCCTGTTCCTGGGTCGGAAGAATTAATATCAAAATATACATACTACCCAAAGCAATCTACAGATTTGATGCAATCCCTATCAAAATACCAATTACATTCTTCACATAAATTTTAAAAAATCTTAAAATTTGTATGGAACCACAAAAGACCCCATATAGCCAAGGCAATCTTAAAATTAACGAAGTTGGAGGCATCACACTATTGGACTTTAAAATATCCTATGAGGCTATAGTAACCAAAACAGCATGGTACTGCCATAAAAACAATTTGACCAATGAAACAGAATAGAGAGCCCATAAATAAACCCACATATTTACAGCCAACTGATTTTTGACAAAGGTGCCAAAAATGTACACTAGGGAAAGGACAGCCCCTTCAATAAATGGTGCTTGGAAAACTGGATATCCACATGCAAAAGACTGAAACCACACCTCTATCTCTCACTATACACAAGAATCAACTCAAAATGGGTCAAAACCCTAAATTAAAGACCCAACGCTATGAAACCACTAGAAGA
The DNA here is from genome assembly GCF_000696425.1 of Galeopterus variegatus. Lineage (NCBI taxonomy): Eukaryota > Metazoa > Chordata > Mammalia > Dermoptera > Cynocephalidae > Galeopterus > Galeopterus variegatus. Next base: position 183,355 of record NW_007729558.1, read on the forward strand.
AAGCATAGGGGAAATGCTACTCCAAAGGGGAATAGGCAGCTCTTTTTTGAACAAGACTACAAAGGGACAGGCAGCTAAAGCAAAAATAGACAAATGGGACCACGTCAAATATCAAAGCTTCTTAACAGCAAAAGACACAATCAAAAAAGTGAATTACAACCTACAGAATGGGAGAAAATGTTTTCAAACAACGTGTCAGACAAGGGGCTAATATCTAGAGTATATAAGAAATTCAAACAGCTCAACAGCAAACCCAAATAACTCAATTCCAAAATGGGCAAAGGACCTGAACAGGCATTCTCAGAAGATAAACAAATTGCCAACAGACACATGGAAAAATGCTCAACATCACTACTCTCAGGGAAAAGCAACTTAAAACCATAATGAGATATCATCTTACTCCAGTTAGAATAACTATTACCAAAAAGAAAGAAAATAACAAATGCTGGCGATGATGTGGAGAAGAGGAAGCCCTATTATATCGTTGGTGGGAACGTAAATTGGCACAGCCATTGTGGAAAATGGTATGGAAGTTCCTCAGAGAACTAAAAATAGAACTAACTTGTGACCCAGAAATTCCACTAGTAGGTATATACCCAAAGGAAATGAAATCAATATATAGAAGAGACACCTACACTTCCATATTCATTACAACACTATCCACAATAGGCAAGAGATGGAATCAACCTAAATTCCCATCGATATATGAATGGATTAAAAAACTGTCATATATATACACAATGCAATACTACTCAGCTATTAAAAAAAAATGAAATCCTGTCATTTGCAGCAACATGAAGGAACAATAGACCATCATGCTAAGTGAAGTAAGCCACACACAGAAAGGCAAATAGTGCATTATCTCATTCATATGTGCAAGCTTAAAAAAAATAAATGGTTCTCATAGAAGTTGAGAGTCGAATAATGATTTCAAGAAACCAAGAAGGGAAGGGAAGCAGGGAAGAGAGGAAGTGGTGGACTATCAGGTACAAAGCTATGCTATCTACCATAAGTGAATTAACATATAGTATATGCATGTATAGAAACAACACACTGTATCCCACAAACATGTAAAAATAATCGTTAAAATAAAATAGAGTGAGGGCTGACCCCGTGGCGCACTCAGGAGAGTGCGGCACTGGGAGCGCAGCGACGCTCCCGCCGCGGGTTCGGATCCTATATCAGAATGGCTGGTGCGCTCACTGGCTGAGCACGGTGCAGGTGACACCCTTTATCCCCTTACCGGTCACGAAAAAGACAAAAAAAAATAAAATAGAGTGGGACCAAACTCTGTTGGCAGACTGTTAAATGTCTTATCACAAAGTTTATGGCCCAAGATTCTACCCTCTGTACCATTCCCCATTGCACTACAATTTGTGCCTCTTTCATCTTGTCAGTTCAAAGTTGAAGCAATTAACCTGGCGATGATGGGCACATGTCCCTTGGTGCTGCACATATCCCTATGACCATGGAGGTGAAATTGTCAGTTCTTCCTGAAATTGCCAAAATGCTAGGAGATGATGCCTCCATTCCTGAAGATATGATGGTTATAAGACATGGGTGTGGGTGTGTGTGTACGTGTATGTGCAAAATTCTTTTCTGCAGCAGTATTTCAACTAAACTATGATGTAGTAAACTAAAATTAATATTCACATGCTGAAATACCTGATCTTAAAGTGGTTTTGTCAATTTGCCACCATCCTTATTAAATAACTGCTTTTATCAAGAAGATCTCCTTGAGTGTTAAATAATCCTTGTTCTAAACTAATGTTTTGGACATTCAAAAGGAACATGGTATATATACACCATGGAATATTACTCTGCCGTATAAAAGAATGAAATCTTCCTGCTTGCAACAACACAGATGATCCTGGAGAAACTTATGTTTAGTGAAATAAGTAAAGCACAGAGGGATAAATACCGCATGTACTCATTCATCTGTGGGAGCTAAGAGAGAAGGAAGGAAGGAGAGAAAGATCCCAGTAGTGCATTGGACTTGTAGAGGGAGAGAACATTCTTTGGGCTACAAAGTGGAGTGGGGGAGAAAAGGGGAGGGAGAGGAAGGTTGGGGATAATTGGGTGGGGGACACAGGGTACAAATGCAATTTGTGGTAATGGGTATGCTGCCAGTATGAATCTGGCCCTCACACCTTGGGCATAAGGGGTGACAATCAGCTTTGTATCATGAATATTCATAACCAATAAAAAAAAGGAACAACCTTTTATGCTATGTTTAAAGTCTCTAAAGAGAATAGTTAAGTAAATCAACATGAGAACTGTGAATAGTCAATGTTGTTCTACCTTTAAAATATGTCTTCGGTATGTCCGTCCCACAAAATTTTGGTCCAAGCCTTTATCTTCCATCACTGAGGAATTTATATGGGTCCCATCAAGTATTCACTGTTGCTCATACAGTAAAACCTAGAACCCTGTTTGGCCCACAAAGCCTCCAGAGTGGCTCCTACTTTCTCTTTACCATCATCTCAGCATCCCATCTTGGTCACAGCACTCCAGCCAAAATGTCCTTCCTTCTTTCCCTGAACATGTCCAGCCCTTTCCCGCCTACACACTTTACATGTGCTCCCTCTACTGCCAAGCCTTCCCCTCATTGGTTCCTTCTCATAGTTTAGGTCTCACCTCAAATGTCCTGCCATTTAGTACACATATATATATCTATTAATCTAAAGCAGCATCCACAATAAATCTCTATTGCATTATTCTGTTGTTTTCTACCTTCCATCTAAGAACCTCTTATTGTCTTGTTTATTCTTTTACTTGGTTATTTTCTGCCTTGCCCTCTAGAAGACAGGCTTCCTGAAGGTGTACATCTCATCAAGTACTTGTTAATCAAAAAATGATTAGTAAATATTTCCATAATACATGACTGACATTAAGACCTGATATACTTTATTCACAATGTGTGTATGAAAGAATGAGAAAAAATGTCTGTTCGTGTATAGGTGTATCATGTCTATATTCTGTGCATTTCCTATGTATAAGAATGTGTGGTCTGATCCTTCATAGAAAGCAGGGATATGCAATTTTAAAATGCAGTTTAATATGGTTTTCTCACCATTTCATTAACTCTAGCTCCAATCAGTTATAAAATAATTTTATTTTTTAATAAAAAATTTAATAATATAAATTAACTTTATATTAGCTTTTGGGGTACCATGCATTAGCTTTAGGGGGAATCATTAGAGAATGGACAAATTTACACTTGTCTATTGTGATCCAATAACAGACAGCACTAATCCACTAATGGTTTCTAACAAATGCCAGGAAGAAAAAAAAACATATAACTAAAAAGGCATTCAAATATGCAAAGGAAGAGAGACACTTGACAGTTTATGCTACTTATGGTTGGAGAATTCAGATTTAAGACTGCAAGCTACATAGAGCTATATTAAATGACACTGTTTTAGGTGGGTTGAAAGGAAAACATGGGAAGAGTAAAAAGACTTTCCTGTTTTGTTTCCCATGCAAAAATAGTAGATGAGAGAAATTTGACATTTAAGGAAACATTGTTTTGTCAGAACAAGGATTCCCAGGAGGACAATATAATATTGCAAAGGTTACATTCACCTCCTCAGCAAGGGTGTGGATTTATCCTGAAAAAAAAATAATATGAAGAAAAATTAACAAAGCATATTGCTCGGTTGAATGACATAGAGGAAAATTGCTCATTTAAAAATCCCACGGGCAGCCTTTGATGCTTGGTTCCAGATCTCAGCAAGGCTTTGATCAGTCAAATATATCAGCAACATGTGAGGACACACACTGGAGATAGCAAGACATACTTTGAGCATTTACATTTTCTCCATCTCGAGCACTCCTTATTTCTGGAGTCCTTTGTCAGAAAGCTGAATGAAATCCTATGGCGTGTGAAAGTTCCTATTAAAATTGTATTATTCTTACTTTCATAGATTATTTTTCTCCTGTATTCAGCCAAGATACTAATATTATTCAGGTGCTTCAAAGATATATTTCTTGTACTTTGCAGACAATATAAGGTATCACCGCTCTGGTTAAGCCTTTATTTAAAAGCTGATTTTCTATATGAGAGAAAACTTGTGTAGCAGGACAACAAAAGACTTGCACAGTGCATTCTTAAATCTGAATGAACCCCCTGGACTGATAAGAACACTAAAATCAGAATTAGCATATTGCTCAAACTGGGCCTTTCAGCAACGCCCCTGAGCTGTATATAAATCACTTTCTCTTATTCGTTATTATTCCCAGGTAAGGGGAAAGGGAAAAGAAACTCCAATGTACATATTAATATTGGAGTTTTGTGAAAGAAACTGTAACTTTCTCTAGAAGGATGAATGATGATGAGGTTGTCTGTATGGAAATCTCTCGAACAGTGATGCCAGAGAGAAACCTAAATAGCAAGACTTAGATTTCTTTATTAAAAAAAAAAATAATAGGCATCTGGACAAATCTTTCATTCTCAAGTAATTATAAATATGGGTTTTATTTCAGATTTTCAAATGTTGAAATGATCATTTCCAGACTTTAACACAGAATTGGGTGCACAATTAACTAAAAAAGTAAACACAATTCCCAAAATACCCCCCCCAAAATACAGAAAAATTATATTTAAATTATTTTTAAATCCTATTAAATACTTTTACTAAATATTAATGATTACTAATTATACTTTAGAGACTATAGGAAAATTGCGACTTCATCCCACCTCCATCCTTTTCTAGAAACTTTTTCTGACTCCAACCATTCTCATATTCAAAATGGCTCATCCTCAATCAGACAAATCATTCCAATAAACTTATTTACATGAAAGAGCTATTAAATAACAATGGCTTGATATTTTACGTAGAGGGAAGTTTTATTTAAACAAAAGGCCATAGGAGAGCTGTATTAGTTGGTTTTGTGTTCCTGTAACAGAATACCTGAGACTGGGTAATTTGTAAAGAACAGGGGTTTATTTGGCTTACAATTCTGGGACAGCTGCATCTGGCACGGGCTTCAGGCTGCTTCTACTCATGGTGGAAAGCAGCTGGCAGCCAATGTATACAAGCAGATCACATGGCAAGAGGAAGCAAGAGAGAGCAGAAAGAGGGAACGACAGACTTTCCTCTCCTTTTAAAGCCCTCAGAACCACGTGCCTGACCACCATTTTTAACCCATTCACTAGTGCACGGTCCTACAATCCAATCACCTCTCCAAGGCCCCACCTTTCAATTACCATAATAGGATTTCCCACCCTCTTAATAGTCACAGTGGTGGCTCAGTTTCTAATACGTAAAACTTGGGGGACATAATTCAATCCACTACAAGAGAGAAAGTTTTAATCCAAAGAAACAATTTTCAAATGGTAAAATTTTAGACATTCTTGCCAGTACACTTATTATAGAAACATGGCCCTCTACAATTAGCATCAAAAAAAGGTATCACCTGTTTTGCCTACATATGGGCCCATTCCTTTAAGACACAGGTCCTCCAATTTTAGCACATATCTGTAGCATTTGGATGACTTCCTAACAACAGATAGTTTAGCTTCAGCACCAGAATTTCTGATTCAATTAGATGGGGCCAGAGAATTTATATTTCTAATGATCTCCAATCCTGATGGTTGGTGGCTACACTTTGAGAAACATTAATCTAAGTCAGTGATTCTCACGCTTGTCTGAAATCACCTGAGGAGGTTTAAAAAATATAGACGCTACTCAGAAATTCTGATGTTCTGTGTCTACCACGCGAACTGGAATTGGTCTTTTAAAAAAATCCCTAGGTGATTCTAATGAGCAGCAAAGTTTTCTATCCACTGATCAAAGTACTTTAATGGTAATAATACTAATAATGTGAAGTCAGACTATTATTATAGTGCCAACCGTAAGCTAACAGTATTTAATGTATGCTCATTAAACACCAATTGTGTGTGCTAGGTGCTGGGAGTGACTTGACCTGCAAAATCCTACCTGATCTGATCCCTGGAAATATTTCTGACTTCATCTCTTAGTACTCTCTGCCCCACCTGCCCACTGGCGCTCCTCTCCAGCCTCAAAGGCTTCCCTGATGCTCCTTCACTACATCAAACACAAATCAGAACCTTTGCACTCACCATATCCTTTCCAGAAGCACTCTGTCCCCATGGCTTTCTCCCTCTTTTCCTCTCGTTCTGAGCTCAGATGTCACCACTTCAAAGAGGATTTCTCGATCCCTTTATCTAAAAGAGCTCTGCCTTCCCTCCAATCCACTTGCTTTATCTTCTTGCCCTTCTTTGTCTTTGTAGCAGTTAGTAATATCTGAGTTAGCACACGTTTATTTATCTATTGTCTGTCTCTTTCCTCTAAACATCAGCCCCATGAAAGTAGAGTCTATGTTTTACTCGCTGCTAATTCCCAGTGCCTAGAGATGAGCCTGGCGTGTAACAGACACTAAGTAAATATTGCTGAACAACTGAGGAAGCAATGATGACAAGACGAGCATACCTTCTGGTGTCATGCAGCTCACTCTTGAAAGGGATTCATGGGCTTTAAAAAATGGGCGCTAAACAACATGAGAACGGTTCACATGGTTAGGAGAGCACAAACAGTGGCCAAGAAACCCAGCCTCGAGTGATCGGAGACGACTTCCCAGAGAAAAGGATTTCTAAACTAACAACTAAAAATGAGTAGGCATCTTCCAGGGGAAAGGTGGTAAAAAGTGCTCAGAGTATAGCACATAAATCAACTGAAAGAAATGTAATAGATAATTCAGCATGAGTTTACTAAATTTCCACTAAGAACAAAGAGCTATAAAACATACATAGGTGACAGGTCATAATCTAAGAGCATGAGATCCTGGAAAGCAAGAATCAGACTGATGGGATTTTAAAACTTTTTTTCACATTATGATTACTCTAGTAGGTAATATTGTGCACATAGTAGGCTCTCTACAAGCATGTTGATGAGTGAATGAAGGAATTGCAAACAGTGAGAGTTCAGGAATCTCATCTGTATTTGCACAGTGTCTTACACACAGCAAGGACCCAACTCATTGATTGATGATCTTCTGAGACGAAGGATACCACACTTCCTCCAAATTTCAAGCGACATGACTCATCTTACATGAATATTAATTAGATGTTATTATTGTATCTGTCAAAATGAAACAATAATTATTTTATTTCATTACATTTTTCCACAAGCCACCATGAAATGTGACTACATTTCCAGCATTGATTTGATTTTATGCTAAATTTTCTTTGCAAAAATGCTTCAGTAAATTATTTGGTGCGAGGTGCCTCTGTACTAACTAAAAGAGAAACAAAATTTTTGTCTTTTGAACCTGTCAACTTCACAGAATAGTACATGCAGTTTTTTGTAATCTTCTTATCCTATTTTTAATCTTGAGATATCCTGACAAATTCTTGCATTCTTTCATTGTGACAACACTTAAAAATGACACCACAGAGAAAACTAGACAGAATACTTCTCCAACACTCTAGTTTTTAAAGTAATTAAGTTAGGTTTAATAAACACTAACTCCTTCAACTCCAAGTCTCCTAAATTAGAATCCTGAAGACAATGGAAACATGATTCAGGAAAATTGAGCAATATCTAACAAACCCATCACAACTGCGGTAGGCAAACTCTAAAGCAGCCCCCTGTGATCTCCACCTCTTGATATTCTTGCTCTTGTGTAAACTCATTCCCTTGACTGTTGGTTGGGCCTATCAACTCACTCTAATGAATAAAATATGCAAAAGTAAGGGAATGTCACTTCCAAGAATTGGTTATAAAAAGACCATGGCTTTCATCTTAGGCACACTCTAGCTGTCTCTCTCTTTTAGGTCAGTGGTTGCCACATTGTGAGGCCACTCAAGTAGCCAATGTAGAGGGTGAGCATGGTGGTGAAGCCTGACAATGCCTACAAGAGTGAGCTGGGAAATAGGTCTTCTGAGGCCTGCAGGGCTTTCTAAGTGAGCTTGAAAGAGGTTTTCACAGCCTCACATGAGCACTGATATGGTAACAGTCCTGCCTGACAGCTTGACAGCAACTTCATGTGAGACCCCAAACCAGAAGCACCTAGCTAAACCACACTTAATTTCTTAATCCATGGAATTTATGAGATCATAAATACTTGTTGCTTTAAGCTGCTAAGTCGAGTAATGTGTTACTAGTAATTGCTAACTAGTACATTAATAAAATCCAGGAAAAAAATGCTATTATTTGATTTCTACCCTTATATTGTTGCCTCCTGGGCTCCTAATTCTCCTCTGACATGGTAGAACATAGTGGTTAACAGCACTGACCCTGAAGCTAACATCTGTGTTTGGGTCATTGCTCTGACTCCTATAAGTAACAACATGGTGATAATATCATCTACTCCATAGGCTGTGGTAGTAATCAAATGAGATAATAACTTAAAGTTCCAATAGGTACTTAGTGTCCTGTGATTGTAGCTGCTTTTTTTTATATTCATTCTTTACTTCCCTATATTTACATTCTCCACATGAGTTCTTCTTTCTCTTCTTCATTTTATACCCCTTTATTCGTTTTCTCCTGCCTTTAAGCACCCTTTCAAGAAATATTCATTGAATTCCTCTATTGGCAAGACATTATAATAGATAATAGGTATATAAGGTGAATGAACAGATGGAGCTCAACTCTCTTATGACTTATAATTTTTCTCCTCTTTCTATTGTTTTACCTTCCGCCATTCTTCCTCATCACCATTATACCTGATATTTTTGAAGCTATATTGCCTTTATGCCTTTTTAGAGTTATTGTGCATAGAAATGGTTTATGGCCAACAGCCAAGTCAATCTTTCTCATATAAGAGTTTCTGGCATTGGCTTAATCCCTTCAAGATTTCACTGAATCTAAGACAAAATCTATTCCAGTAATATACAATTTTTTAAAAAAAGAAATATTTTATAACTGACTTGAAATGCTTCCTTTTACTTTAAAATCTGTTTACTTCCTTCACATTAGAAGTCCACGTGATTACCTTTGGAAAGATAAATCCTATCCTACTAATAACCTTTAAGTTTCTTTATAAATTTATATCTTTTTACCAACAAGCTAAACTGAAAAAAAAATCCTCTTTTTCACAGAGCATTTAAGCAATTTTAATACAGTGATATCTGTTTCTAAGAATTGCTAGGTGATTCTTCCACACAAAATAAGAATATTGCGAACTTAGAACACAATGAAAGGTAGCATGGCTGAGTGCTTAAGAGTACAAACCCCAGAGCCAGACTGTTTGGAATAAAATTATATTCTTTCTTCTTAATAGGGTCAATTTACTTCACCCCTCATGCCTGTGTTCTTCATCTGTGAAATGTGCATAACAAGAATATCTGCCTGGTAGAGTTCTCATAAGGATAAGATGAGTTAATATCTCTAACGAGCTTAGAATCTGACACATAGTGAATATGATATGTGTTTGTTAAATAAAAATAAAATTTACAGTAAGGTTTAGAGCTCTTTGAGATGGATTTTTTTTTCAAAGAAACCAAGCTATAAAAGAGAAAAGTAGAGCTCTTGATAATCATAAGTGTTCCATCTGAGAATCCTATAATGAATAACTCACCCATTCTCACATACAGTACACTCCTCCAGGAATATCCAGGTCCAGGAGAAATGCAATGAGTACTTCAGCACTGCCAGGAGATAACAGTGGTTGAAACAAATGGATACTTGAATGAATGATGTAAATAATTTGGAATCTAACCTACTGTGCTCTACCATATTAATTTGGATGCCAGTGGAATTTGAAGGTTATAAAAAAGTAAAGTTCACCTTAATTCAGAATTCCCAGCCAGTGAAGAAATACCAGTTGAGCTGAAAATTTATTTGTGCATTTATTCATTTATTTATCATATTCTGAGGACCAGTTCTTGTAAGATGAATATGAGTAATTGCTGACTTCAAGAAGCTTAGTCTAGAGAAAGAACCAAGTATCCATAAAAAACAGACCGCATTGTGTGCTCTAATAAAGACATGTAGCAGAAGTAATGATGATGTAGTGAAAGCAGAAGTATAACATGAATGGGAGAATAAATATAAGCCTCTCAAAAGAAATAAAAACCTAAGAACGTAAAGGAGAATCAAGGTTGGAGTGACAGCTGTAATCAGGTGACATTCCAGGCAGAGGCTTTGCAAAAGCATGGACAGACACACAGGTACAGCACATCTCAGAAACTAAAAGAAGCTCAGAATTGCTTTTTGTGGAATGTACAGGAGAAAGTGATGAAAAAGAGCACAGATACATAGGCGGTGGGAGGGTCCTGAAAGGGCTTGTGTGCCACGGTAAAAATGTATAGTTCTTCTTGTAGGCCAAGAAATGTTCCACAAAGATAAACTCCCGGTCAAATAAGTTTGGGAAATGCTGAGTAGCACATTCAAGGGGTTGGAGAGCATATTGCATATAAAGGCTCTAGGAAAACACAGAGAAACATTTTTCAAACCTATTTGAACAGGCAAATTCAAATAGAATTCCATTTTCTGGAAATAAAGTCCCCAGGAACACAGTTCAGAGAATACTATTATAGACAATGGAAGATTACTTTGCTCTTGATATGGACAGATTTGAGAAGAAAAAAGACTCAGTCCGGAAGACCAGGCAGGAAATAACTAGACCACTGAGCAAGAAAATAGTAGTGGGATGTCAATAATAAAATCATTAGGAGGCAGAAGGTGGAGTAAGCGGGAGAGAACAGAGTTTAAAGTGACCCCAAGGCCTTATTATTTAAATCACCAAACAGGTATTCTTTGTTGCCTTTTATGTGTCAAACATAGAAAGGTTCAAGAAAATTCACAGAAGTATAAGAGAGACACTGTCCTCAAGGACTTATAGATAGCTGGAGAATACTAAATAAAAACAGCAAAATTTGTTCGTCTGGAATGTTTTCCTCAATATTTGCAGACTTTGCTTTCTGAACCACTTTTCCCATCCCTGCAGTGTCCCACTTGTTCTCTATATCCCATATCAGTGCCCTTACATTCATTTTCCCACTAGACTTATTTTCCAGAAAAGATTCCATTCATTTACATTTAAGTGCAAATTTAAATATATGCATTATTTTATGGGTATTTCTAATTTAAGCCTTAGTGCTAATACACATTTCAGGCTTTACCTTTGGATATGAAGAACCTCAACAAAAGAAAGAAGACTAAATTATTGGGGAAAAAAGTAAAGCTTGAGTGAATTGCCCTAAAAATCACAGGGCACAAATGATGGCATACTCCTTGTTAAGGACAGCTCTGTACTTTCAAGAGAGAAAAAAAGAGAAACAGGCAATCAACTTTCCTTGAAACACCTATGAAATATGCTTCACAGCATCTTTTTTCCCAAAACATCTGGGAAAAAGGACAATGAGATGAACATTACCTCAAGCGTGAGGCGCTATTATTTACATCAGAGTAGATGATATGTTTGCTTAAAAGATGCAGATTCATTGACCCCATCCCTAGGAATCTCCAAGTTGGAAGCCAGGAATTTGAATTTTTAACCAACACCCCTAAATGACTCCTTATGAACGCTAATACTTAAGAACTAGTGATTAAATAAACTTGTTGGAATTATGTTACTTGGAAAGCTTAATATAAAATATAGGCAAATAGCATTTGGTTAATCAGATTTGGGAGTATTTTTCTTGGCAGTGGTAGAGAAGCCAGAAAGCAAATTTCATTCTGAACTTGCTTTAGATAAGTTAATTATAGAAGGATTTACCAGTATTTCTCAAAATGGTTTTGGAATCAGTTTGGAACATTTTTATTATCTTAATTTAGGAAAGGATTAAGCTTAAATCAATTCAATTTAAAACAGCTAGTCAATTTAATAAAATTTTAACCAAAAAAGGCATTTAATTATTTGAGATTACCTCTATTGTTCACAAATTTGAAAAAAGGTCTTTTTGTTCAATATATAAAACCTCCATTTTAAAATAACTATTTTGAAATACTTTTACACAACATCACAAAATTGAATGACTATTTTCTTTGTCATAGGTAGATAAATATGAGACTCTGTGAGGTCAACCATTTCCAATGTAAATAAATAGATTTATTCTTTAATATAAAAAGCAAATTACTTGAATTTTGGACATTTTCCATCAATAAAGAACAGATATTAACAAATATGTAATATTATTTTTAAAAGCTTGCAGGTTAAATATAAACTTTTCTACAGATAAATGCTCTGTGCTTATTATAAATGTACCTGTGGCTAATCCTATTTGAGATACACTGCAAGTGTATATACACTGAATATCAAAAACAGTATGAAAAAAGAATGTAAAATATATCTTTAATAACTTTTATATTGATTGCATATTGAAATGATAATATTTGCTTGTATTGGGTTAGATAAAATATATTTTTAATTTTAAAAAGTTTTTTTACCATGTTAATTACCTTCATCTTATTCCTTTTGTTTACCCTCTGATGAGAAAAAAAAAACTAACTTTTATGCTCTCAAAATCCAATCCTGCAATTTAGTATTTGTTAAGCAATACTCATCCCTGGCTAAATGTAAAGATCATCGTGAAAGAAAGTGAGCCGAAATGCCAGGTACCAATCAAGCTTTATTATAGGAAAAGAATCTGCCAGGCTGCACTCAAAGTGGGGCTTCCCCCAAGATGGAGAACAGCACCATGTGTGAGGGTGAGAGAGCTTATATAGGGCGCCAAGGGCTGGCTGATACAATCAAGGAGGGGCATTATGCTAATGCAGAAGCTATGCAACCAAGGTGTAGAACTGCACCCTTGCAGAAGCAAAAGGGTTTCTGTTTCTCAGAAATCATGTGGTTTCTCATAAAGGGAAGCGGGGGTTGGGGCCATTTTGTACTTGGCCTTGCCTAAAATGTCTCCAGTTATGTTCAGAATCCATCACATCAGGCAACATTTTAAAACATACCAATGCTCAGGCTCCCTCACCAACAAATTTAGGGGGTAGAGTTGGACTGCTCTTTGTTTTAGAAACTCACTGGGTAATTCTAATGCCTGGCCAAGGCTGATATGCCTGGTTTCTAGTAAAGAGACATTGGCTCTATATGTGTAAAAGATGCTATTGTTGTTAGATTGGCTTATCACTAGATAGCTCCAATTAATTCAATCTATCTGTGTAAGTGGCTCATCTGCTCATTGGCTGTGTGTGTGTGTGCATGTGTGCTGGGATTTGTTTGTTTTGTTTGTTTGCTGGTTTTTAGCATTGTCAATAAGTACAAATTTCTGAAAGTTTCATTTTTCATATCAACCCACCTTTAGATGAGTGTTACAGTCAAAGTCAAATTTCCCCTTATATGTCCAAATTGTCCCTGCCACCAAATATTAGTGAGAAAAGGAGTTGACAATAGCCCATGACTTGTTGCTAGGCATTCATAAAATTTATCTTAATTGGTTTTTAAATATATAACCCGAAATACCTAAAACTTAAAGGCATAACATACTTTAATTAAAATTAAAATATAGATCATTTCCAGGCTGGCATATTTTGGTTTTAAAATATCAAATCAACAGTATTCTTAAAATAATATGGAAAACTATTTAATGATTAAAACCCTGAGAATAAAATGAAAGCATATGAAGTGACGATCCTAGTTGAAATATATGTATGATATAATCCCAGTTTTATTGGGGAAATGTGCATCAGCATATATGGGTAAAAGACAAAGGATATTGAACAGAACGTTAATATTGCTTACTTCCATGTGATGAGTGCAGGTGATCTTATTTTCTGTACTTTTCAAATTTTCCCCCTATGAATATTGTATTAATTAGGAAGCCAGATTACTTCTGAACTAACTTCATAAACCAAAATGATTCATTTAAAAAATTTATATTTGGTTTGTTTTCTAAAAATAGACTATATGTTATTTTCATTTAAAGAATGATGTTTTAAAACATTCTAGAACTGCATAATATTGAGGCTAAATCAAGAATGTCACATTAAAGAGAAAAATAAAGTCTTTATGGTGCCTTGTTTTAAATTTTTTACATTGAGTTATGAAGGTGTGTTATCTGAAAATAATTTGGCTCTTCATGTAAGTTTATTTTTTTCACATGTTTCTTTGAATAATCAGAGTCCATTCATGCTGATTTTTGTGAGCTACAGTAAATTGGTAAAGAGAAAAATCCTATGTTTTTAAAACTCTAGGATTTTCTGATTTAAAAAAAATAGCAATTCTGATATAAGCTGCATTGCTGCAACTGGCTGCTGTGGTTTCTTCTTTAAATTTCTTATTCTAGATTCGTATAACTTCGTATAATGTATGCTATACGAAGTTATTATGAGGGTTGCGATCCATTGCCGGACACGAAAAAAGACAAAAAGGAAAAAAATAAAATAAAAAATGATGTACAACTACTTATTTTACCCATCATTTTCTAATTGTAAATTCTTAAAGGAGAAATGATTTTGTCTGTTTTTACTTTGAGAGAAATGATCTAAGTTGAGTTGATTTTGGCTTATGCATCTTGGTTGGATTCACACATTTGCAGAACCCAGGAAGGAAAATATGTTCAAAAAGATGTAGCAAAACATCCGCATGCCAACTTTCATTTTTGTCTACCCATTTTCTAACTTTCTCATCTCTTTCCCTTCTATGCTCTTCTTTCATTTTTTAATCACATATTTTTAAAAAACAAATAAATTTTAATTGTATTTTATTAAATATTATTGGATAAGTGTCTGCAATGTGCTAAGCTGCTAACATATACAAAATAAGTTATGCAGCCCTTTTTCTTTAAAAGCCTGTAAGCCAGATAAGAATGAAGCAATTTTTAATCACTGGTGATTTCTGTTTTTAGAGAGCAATGAGAAAGTTTGTTGTCCAATAATCATCCTTAATTAAGAAACTCATAATTAAGGAAAATTCTGCTTAATAACATGAAATATAATTAGCATTTACAACAAAAATAGGTCAAGTGATTTTTATTTTTAAGAAGGAGCTATAGGATAATGGCAAAGGAGATTTACAGTTGAGAGAGAGTAGTAAAATTGATGTAAATGAGGTAGAGAAAATTAGTGGATGTTGGACTCTTTATCAGAGAAATCCTGCATGGTTCAGAGCTGACTTAAACTTTCTGTACTAAATTTCTCTTTCTGTAGTTATGTCTATCCAAGTTAGTTAGGATAGCAGTTACTGAGCTGCCAACTTCCATCCATTCTTCTGGATAAAAGGCATTTATACATTAATTTTAAAAACCGAGTTGCTCAGATAATCATACCCTTAATAATTGTGGATTAATAAAAACATATTTAGAAAGATTTTTTAATGGCATGTAATAATGCATATACTATAATGTTAACTGAAAACAGTGAAATACAAACTTATACTTAAGGTGAAATAGCAACTATTTAAAAATAAACATATATGTTTAGGAAAACGGACTGAAAATAAGTATACCAAAATTAATAGTTGTTAAGAAGTATGTTCGAGTGTAAGAATTGATTGATTTTTAAATTACTTATGCATTATTTCTTATTTTCTAAACTGCTTATTTAAAAAATAAACTAGCTGTTCATTAAAATATAGTAGCATGAAAAGCATATAGTTAGGTATGTAAAATAAAGCTAAAATAATTTGAAATGAGGATAATTTAAGCTAACAGCTCAAAATCAAACTATCAAAAAAGACTCATTTAGACATGCTGAACTTAAACATTAAAAATCAATACAACTTAAAGATAAATGAAACAGTCAATAGGGCATACTACAACTTAATGGAGACACTTTCTTCATTTTCTTAATCACTTTTTTATATATACTATTAGTCACATGAGACAAGGGGAGAAAATGTGTAGTTTGTGAGATCACAATCCAAGCACATAGAAAATAAGAAATTGAGTAAAGTCTACAGGCACCACTTTTCAAAACAGTAGGTTAAAAACTTATTTGTTTCTAACTGCTCTGGTTTGTTGATCTATTCCTTAAAATTTGGCACCCAAAACTAACGATTATTTCAGATATGGTCTTACCAGAAGAAAAGCTTTCCCAGGAAATAATCCTAGATACCTACAAATACCCAAAATCACAAATTTCACCATAACATATAACCATCGCAATAAACTTTTTATTGCACTTTTGGGTATGAACACACCAACATTCACAGTGAAAAAAGATAAAAGATGGAGAATGTGGTAGGTTATAGGAGGAATAAGTATTTTGAAATTAGCTGTAGGATTGCTTTCGGAAAGGAAGGATGGTTATACAGAATGTTGTGGCAGATAAGTCTGGTCACCGTACAAGAGCCAGATCATGAAGGGCCCTGTGTGTCATCCTCAGGAGTATTGACTCTGTTCGGAAGCTGTAGAGAGCAAATAAAGAATTTTACACAGGGAACTGTCAGGATAAGATTGATGTATACAAGTATCACTTTAATAGCTGGGAAAAATATGGTTTGCATGGTGGCAAAAGTGGAGGCAAGAGGATTTATTGGGAAACTATGGCCCTCACTCATGCAAAAAATGACATTCTAATTTAAGGTGGTGAACTTGTAGGGAAAGGTCAGAATTGAGAGATATACAGAATTAGATTCCAATTTGATGTGATCTGTGAAGGAGGTAGAGACATCAAGGATCATTCCAGGTTTCTTCTTTCTTTTTTCACCCTGAGAATGGTTAATAATTTTTATTTTTGCAAGCCTGAGATAATCAGCATAGGCAGTAAGTTTTACTAGTCAATAAAAGCAATTCTGTCAATCCACTGATAATTGCTGCACTAAATAGAGTTAGAAAGTATTTTACTGAAAGCAAAATATTCATTGAAAATAGATATTTATACAAAATTATAAAATGCTTATAATAAGAATAAGCACATTTAAAGGAAAACACAAACATTTTAATTTACAAAGCCAGTTAAAGCCTTAAAAGTTTAAATGGAAATTAAAATTTGTGATATTTGCCAAGAGAGTAAATCTACTTAACCACATGTAGATATCCAATAGGCACCTGGATATATAGACCAGGGCTTGGAAGGAAATCTTGGCTATAATTTCAATCACAGTTACTAAAATTATGTAAGTTGGCAGTTGAAGCCACATGATCTTGTAAAATCTGAAGATGGATCACTTCCTGTGAAGTCAAATTGGTGCTTTTATTGCCTTCCCATCTGCTTTCTCATTGGCATTATCAGCAACTGAGTGTCAGATTTTCTACTCCTCTGAGCATCCATTCTGGAGCATACCTATTTCAGTGAAAATTTACCCACATCTGAATATTCCAAAATTTAACTTTTTTTGTTTGCAAAATCATAAAATTTTGAAAATGACTTGGTCACTTTTTTAAAAACTTACATTGGCTGCCATATCACAAACTTCCTGTGGGTCAAAGTTCAAAACCCTGTAACAGTGTATTTGCTGTGTTACATTTCGAGCCAGACAATCTCAATGTCAGTTTTCTTCTACATAATTCACAAAATACTCACACAGACCTAGCTTCTTGTAATTTATTTAAAATGCCAAGTGTTTAGATGACAAAAATCATCCACTCCATTTTAATTAAGTCCAAAAAAATAGTTTTAAGTTCTGAAAATTCTAAGTTCTAAAAATTCATCACAGACTTGATGTCCTCTGAGAGTCTCCCACCACAAAGTGGTCGCCAGTTATTATAATCAGCCACCACCTATCCAGAATATTTTCATATGATGCAGTCAAATGGTGAGTCTTGCTCTTGACACCCATTATGAGGGATGCCTTCTCTGTTGGAACCACGTTATGGTTTGAATCTTTTATATTTTATTACAAAACTCCTTTGGATTAATTTCAAGAAAGACTAGCCGTAAGCAGGTGATGTTTACAACTACGAGTGTAACATGCAGTGTGCTATAAGTGGTTAAGTGCAGGGGCTCTGGAGACAGACTGCTTGGGTTCAAACCTTGCTCAGTCTTTCATATATGATTCTAGATATCTAGCTGCTTGCTCAGTCTTTCATACATGATTCTAGATATCTGGCAAGACATTATCAAAAGAAATTAAAATATACAGTTTACTCATATTGTCAGCTTCCTACAGTAAGAAAAAAGAACAGGAGTAAAGCATGTCTACTCAATCCTGTCAACTGGAAAAAATGCTAAACTTTCATTCTATTATGGTGCCTGTACATTTGTAATATCAAATCAATAATTTAAAGATAGATAATAAATATTGTATGTGTGATAGCTGTGGTCAGTCACTAATAATTCCCAGCTATGTGTAACTCCCATAAATATTTAATATTATTAGCCAAAGATGATCACGGTGGGGAGAAAAATAGCATTGACAAGTAGAAGCACACTTTATTTTGAAGTTAAAACCTCTCCATGTCTCCAGCAGAATAGACCACTAAATTTAAAAAGAAGCAATCAGCTTTAAATTGCAGCAGCACCACCAGAGATACGGTTCTGTCAACACGGTCATTACCAGACACACGTTGGTGATGGTGCGCACTTGCGCAGCAGCCTCTGCAGCTCACAACTCACAGCCACCTTCTCATCTTTAGTCACTGTGGGAATCTCAGGTGCTGGTCTTCAACCCTGTAAGATTCTTTAGGTGTCTTTAAGACTTGTTTACTATATAAGGATTTTTTTTTTAGAATAACATATAATACAATTTAAATGATCTTACACATATTTCAGTTCTTATTACTGAAACACTCAGTGGTAGAACTGTCAGTTATGCCTTTCACATCTTAAGCTCCATTTCTCTTTGATGCTCTCTGCTTTGGCCTCATCTACGTACATTTAATTTTAAGCCTGGTGTGGATTATAGTAACAAGTTGGCTGAAACAGGCCCCAACAGCCACATAGCAGATCTTCTAAAAGACAGATAACTTCGCTTCCCCAACCATGGATTAAAAGCTCTGAACTTCACTCAGTTAGAACCAACTTAGGTCACGTGCTCATCCCTGATCAATTACTCTGCAAAAGGGATGTGATTTTGCTGAGTGGTTGTGATTACTGCATGGTAGGACAAAGGCAGAATAAATGATAAGGACACAACCAATCCTGAGCACTATAATCAACTGTTTAATTTTTTTTTTTAATGAATGATTCCATTTCCACAATTTTACAGAGTTTACACTTCTGCACTTGATATTATATACCAAACATTTAGTATTTCAAGTCTGTTGTGAATTCAGATTTTAACCAACCATTGCGAATTAAATAGTGGTATCCAAAAAATGTTTTCCTTTTTCTCTGTTGATTAATGGAAAAGATCACTTCAACATTATTACTTTAGTTAGCCACTATGATAAGAGTCTTGTCTGAGACTCCTATTTCTATCAAAAGTGTCATATTTTTGTATTTCATGCAGCTAAACTACAGGGACATTGTTTTCACAAATGTCACTAAGGTTTCAGCTGAGCCAGCTGTCCAGTATGACTATAAGCTATATCAGTAGAAGTTCTTATATCTAGTACTATTTGGATTACTACATGTTCTGATAATGTAAAATATTGGTCAAAAGGGTCTTTTTAATAGTATTTAAGATATAATATTTTAATTTAAAACTTATTTAACTTATTTATTTAATGATATTAATTATATCAAGTTATTTAGAAGGAGTACATTTCTTCAGGAGTTTCTTCCCAACATTTTATCAGAATATTGTTTGTTCATTCAGCTGTAAGGCAATATAACATATAATTACATCTATGGATTTTTTTTTTGAGTAGTGTATTAGCAATTTTTGGTTCTGAATTCAATTTTATAGCTTCTTTATACTTAACTTTTTTTTAGTTGATACATATAGGAATTCTGCATTTTCAATAATTTTGTTTTCCAACATTCACCACAACCTCTTATGTGTTGTCTTCAGGTAAACATTTGCAATCTTTAATTCACCCCAAATCAGTTACTACACTACAATCTTAATTATTTCTTGTAGTTCAGTGTTATAGAACTATCACCCTCAGGTGATATTTTTCACCTATATTTATCAAAGGCTAGAATAGGAATTTAAATCCATAATAGTGATGCATTATAAAAGTCTTTGTTTAATGAATCTTAATGATTCTTCAAGATCTGTATATTCTTGTCTTGTATTTTTTCCAAAATTGAAAAATTTTTGCCTGCATCACCTTTTTAAAACATTCTAGAACTGCATAATATTGAGGCTAAATCAAGAATGTCACATTAAAGAGAAAAATAAAGTCTTTATGGTGCCTTGTTTTAAATTTTTTACATTGAGTTATGAAGGTGTGTTATCTGAAAATAATTTGGCTCTTCATGTAAGTTTATTTTTTTCACATGTTTCTTTGAATAATCAGAGTCCATTCATGCTGATTTTTGTGAGCTACAGTAAATTGGTAAAGAGAAAAATCCTATGTTTTTAAAACTCTAGGATTTTCTGATTTAAAAAAAATAGCAATTCTGATATAAGCTGCATTGCTGCAACTGGCTGCTGTGGTTTCTTCTTTAAATTTCTTATTCTAGATGTTGTGTGCTCTGATTTTTATGCCATTATTTTTGTAACTGAATGTGACATTCTTATTTAGACCCATTTCTCCACTTTTGTAGAGTTGTTCTCTGATCCAATTTTCTCTATTGATAAATGACTGTAAGTCTTCTGTAAGTCACTGAGATACATACATATCAGTAGGTAGTTTCTCCCAGTTAGCATTTAGTATGTAGATCCCATGATTTTTTTTTTAACAACTACACCAAATGCAATATTGTTAAAAAACATTTGGGTTTCCCATATTTTTGATGCAATGGCAGGTCCTTTCTGAGTGTGGTGGATGAAATTTCTACACTGTCTCCAATGTGTAAGTCACATGCATAATAGATCAGTTGTAACTTATAATTCAAATTTGCATTTATTTAAAGTAGGACAGGAAATTAGACACATGAAAAAATCTGCATGCTGAATCATAGATTGTTATTGTTTTTATAGCACTCTATCCACACATAATTTAAAGCCATTTTATTTAGCAAATTCAATTTACCATGCCTTTGCACAGCAAATAACAGTTTTTATGCCAAAAACTCTTTTCCCACTCATCTATCATGTTTTTTCACTATTACGTAAACCGACTGATTAAAATACCACATGTGCAACTGTTGTGGCAGGAAGACTTCATGATTCCCTTAATGATTACTGCTTCTTGTGATGCACACCACCCTTGTCTAATTCCATTCCCTGGAGTGTGGGCTATCTAGTGTCTTGCTTCTAATCAATACAATATGGCAAAGGAGATGGGATATCATTTCTATGATTAACCTACATAAAATTATGACTTCTGTCCTGCTATTAGACTCTCTTTCCTTCTTGTCTTAGTTGCTTTGGTAAAGCAAGCTACCATGTTAGAAAAGCCAACATGGCAATGAACTAAGGGTGGCTGGAGGCCACAATAGTCAGCTAGGAACTGAGGCCCTTCTTTCTATGACTGGCAAGGAAGTTCATTCTAACCACAAACACATACATTTGAAAGCATATCCTTTCCCAGTTGAGCCTTTACATGAGGCCCAGCCCTGGCTAATATCTTAATTTCAGTCTTGTGAGAAACTCTGAAGGCAAAGACAAAGCTAAGCTGTGCCCAGACATCTGACTCACTGAAACTATAAGATAATAAGTGTCTTGTTTTAAGTCACTAAGTTTATGGTGCTTTGTTATACACCCGTAAAAATTCTAATACTTGCCATAAATAAGTTTGAGAAAAATCAGATCTGGATAAGCTCAACTAATAAAGGCAAAGTAACCAGATGGAATAATCCACTACCATAGTGGATTACAGAGGGAGTGGATAGCATTGGATTCTGGTAAGTCCATGAGATATAGGCAAATTGAAAGCTTTAGTCACTTCATTCACTTATTCATTCAGCAGCACATTGAGCACCTGCTAATTTACTCAGTCCTAGAAACTGGCTATACAATGAAGAACAAGAAAGGCAAGATCCCTTTTCTCATCAAGCTCACATCCTTCTGGGAGTACAGTAAAAGTAAACAAACAAACTCTCCTTTCACTGTTGCATTACCCTCAGCTGCTTCAGCAGTGCCTGAAATAGTGTAGGCACTAAAAAAATATTTGCTGAATAAATAAGTAGTGGCTAGCCCTTTGTCAGATGCATAGTTTGCAAATATTTTTACCCATTCTGTAGGTTGTCTCTTCACTCCCTTGATTGTTTCCTTTCTGTGCAGAAGCCTTTTAGTTTGATGTAATCCCATTTGTCTATTTTTGCTTTTGTTGCCTGTGCTTTTGAGATCTTTCCCAAAAAAATCCTTGTCCAGACCAGTATCCCTGTATGGTTTCTTTTCACAGTTTCATAGTTTAGGGTCTTAGATTTAAGTCTATAAACCATTTTGATTTGATTTTTGTAAAGGATGAGAGATAAGGTGTCTAGCTGCATTCTTCTACATATGGATATCCAGTTTTCCCAGTACTATTTATTGAAGAGACTGTCCTTTCTCATATATGTTCTTGGCAACTTTGTTGAAGATCAGTTGGCTGTAAATGTGTCAATTTATTTCTGGGCTTTCTATTTTATTTGCCTATGTGTCTATTTTTGTGCCAGTACCATGCTGTTTTGATTACTATAGCTTTGTAGTATATTTTGAAGTCAAGTAGTGTGATGCCTCCAACTTTGTTTTTCCCCCCAAGATTGCTAATATCCAACATATATACTCAAGAAACTCAATTGCAAAATAATAAGAATAGTAATAAAACCCAAACCAAAGCAAAAACAAACAATCCAATTTTAAGAATGGTCAAAAGATCTGAATAAACATTCCTCAAAAGAAGACATACAGGGCCGGCCCGGTGGCGCACTGGATAGTGCGCCGCTTGGGAAGCACAGCGGCGCTCCCACCCGAGGGTTCGGATCCCACATACAGACCGGTTCCCGCTCACTGGCTGAGCGAGGCGCGGGAGCAACGCCAAGGGTTGCAATCCCGTTGTCGGTCCCCGGTCCGGTGCGGGGGCAACACTGAGGGTTGCGATCCGTTGCCGGACACAGAAAAAGACAAAAGACAAAAAAAAAAAAAAAGAAGACATACAAATGGCTGACAAGTATATAAACAAAAAAATGCTCAACATCATTAATCATCAGCAAAATGCAAACAAAAATCAGAATGCGAGATCATTTCACCCCAGTTAAAACAGCTATTATCCAAAAGACAAAAAATAACAAATGCTGGTGAAGATGTGGAGAAAGTAGAACTCTTATACACTGTTGGTGAGAATATAAATTGGTACAGTCACTATGGAAAACAGTATGGAGATTCCTCAAAAACTTAAAACTAGAACTAACGTATGATCTAGCAATCAAGCTACTGGGTATATATCCAAAGGAAATTAAATGAGTATGTCAAAAAGATGTTGTCATACCCATGTTTATTGCAGCACTAGTCACGATAGCCAAGATATGGATTCAACCTAAGTGTCCATCAACAGATGACTGGATTTTTTAAGTGTGTCATATTTACAGAATGGAATACTATCAATCATAAAAAAAAGAATAAAATTCTATCATTTGCAGCAACATGGATAAGCTTACAGGACATTACATTAAGTTAAATAAGCCAGGCACAGGAAAACAAATACTACATGATCTCACTTGTATGTGGAATCTAAAAAAGTTAATCTCATAGAAGTAAAGAGTAGAATAGTGCTTACCAGAAGCTGGGAACAGTAGGGAGATGGGGGATGGGGAGACGTTGGTCAATAGGTACAAAGTTACAGTTAAATAGAAGGAATAAATTGTAGTGTTCCATTGCATAGTAGGGTGACTATAGTTAACAATAATATATATATATATATATATTTTTTTTTTTTTTGTCTTTTTCCGTGTTCGGCAACGGATCGCAACCCTCAGTGTCGCGCCTGTACCGGACCGGGACCGGCAACGGGATCGCAACCCTCGGTGTTGCTCCCGCGCCTCGCTCAGCCAGTGAGCGGGAACCGGTCTGTATGTGGGATCCGAACCCTCGGTGGGAGCGCTGCTGTACTCCCAAGCGGCGCACTATCACAGTGCGCCACCGGGCCGGCCCAACAATAATATATTTTGTATTTCAAAATAGCTAGAAGAGAGGATATTGAACTTTCATACCACAAAGAAATGATAAATGTCTGAGGTGATGGGTATGCTAATTACCATAATTTGATTATTACACATTGTGTACATGTATGAAAACATCACACTGTACCCCATAAATCTATACAGCATTATGTGACAATTAAAAATAAATAAAAATAATAAAAAATAAGTAGTGGTTAATAAAATGAAGAAAACCAAGACATTATCATAAAATAGAGGAC
The DNA here is from genome assembly GCF_000696425.1 of Galeopterus variegatus. NCBI lineage: Eukaryota > Metazoa > Chordata > Mammalia > Dermoptera > Cynocephalidae > Galeopterus > Galeopterus variegatus. The sequence continues at coordinate 207,542 of NW_007729558.1, forward strand.
TAGAATTGTTACTTTAGATGGAGGAGTTAGTGGAAGTCTCAAAGAGAAATTGACACTTGAGTTGAGACAAGAATGATGTACATGAAGCCAGACTCCTGAAGATTTAGGGAAAGAGAATTTTGAAGAGAGAAAGCAACAAGGGCAAAAGGCTTTGAGGATTACAGGTGTAGCCGGTGGCTGGAGCAAAGTTCATATGTAAGCAAAGCAAATTGACCTGTCCAGTGATTGAACCAATGACACTGCGAACAGTTGTACTTCCTGAGTAGTCTTTCAACATAAGCAGAAAATGCCTCTAGAATGTTCAAATGCCCCCAAGAAATTATAAATAACTCCTCTTTATGAGGGTGATAGGAAACATAGTGCTCACAATAGATTTAAATATCCTATGATTAAGATCATTAGCATTATAATTTTTGTAAACTAAACATTCATTAAAGACATACCTTAAGGCAAAAGTGTAATTTTATTGTGTTTAATTCATTTTTTCTCCAGTGTAGTACAGCATCCCCATTCATCACTTCATTGTACTTTTTGTAAGGATTATTTTCTTAACCTAAGAGGCAAATGAGAAGAGTAATTTGGCCATGTTTAGCACTGGAGTTGTTTATTATATAAGAAATTTTCTGTAAGTCTCAGAATGATAATTTAAAAAATATTTGCATCTATTGTCTTTCCTCTTCCGCAAGTTTAATGAAAGTTCCCAAAGAACAAAGAAATTTGGTTTTCTAATGTTTACTTCATCACATTGAATTCAGTTCTGTGTAATTCATTTAGCCCTCCAATTATATGACGTATTATGTGTAATGAGTATATAAATTAAGTTCTTGTCTATTTATTCATTACACTATTAGTAGAAAATAGTGGGTCAAATTATAACAAATTAGGATTGAAGATGGCGTAGGGTCTGAGCAGCCGCGCCAGGAGACAGCGCGATCCTGTGAGCCGTGCGCTGTGATACCAGNGCAAAATGAATGAAAGCTTAAGCTGACAGAGTCCATGCTAGTGATCTACAAAGTTCCCACTGCTGGCGCATTCCCTGATCATGCCAGGGAGATGCCCGTCAGAGCCACAACTTGGGAGAGACCTCTCTGTCCTGTCTCCACCCCCTGGGCTGGGCAGGCAGCGCCAGGAGCCCTCTGCAAACACCCTCCTGCTCCAGCCTAATAACATGACTCAGAATAATGCCCTCCTCTCACTACTCCGTTACCAGTGCTGGCTCGGGTGCTTCTGATCTGTGATCTGATTGTCGCCAACCTCTGCAAGAGGGCACTGACACTCGGCCCTCGGCATGGGGATAGCAAATCCTGGGTTTGAATCCAGGTCTAGCTGCAGTGCTTGGAGTTCTTGTGAGGACGGGGGCTTTTGGCAGTCCCCTCACCCATGGCTCAGCCCCTGTGGGTGGGCAGGCCGAGGTGTGCTTGCCGTCCCCTGCTGCCACCAGGATTCCAGCGGCAGCTGCTTCCTTGCGCCCC
>NW_007729558.1:210873-211259 GCF_000696425.1 Galeopterus variegatus
CCCAGTGCCTGCTTTGGTCCTGCTGAATTTCCATGGTCCCAGGGGTCTGAAAAGCACCTGGCCGTCTGTCCTGCTGGAGAACCACTTCCCCATTCTTGGAGGCGCTACCTAATTCCCTCCAGGGCAGCCTGTTTGATAGCCAGATAACACAGTGGAGGCCAGCGTGATAGATGAGTTTGTCCCAATGATTGGGGATAGGTGTGTTTCCAGTTCGTCTGCTCGGGAAGATCTGCTGAGTGCAGTGCCTGGGGTGGTGGAGCAAGGGGGCCGAGGTACACGCGTCTTGGCTGGAGCTGGTGCAGAGGAGGCAGAAGGGACTCTAAGGCGGTTAGGAAAGCATTTTTCTCTCCTCCTGCACCCAGGGGGGCAGTGACATTTGCATCTGT
>NW_007729558.1:213253-214149 GCF_000696425.1 Galeopterus variegatus
TGTGTGTGTGTGTGTGTGTACACACAAGGATACTTCAAATAGTGGAAAAATAGAATTCAAAGAGAATACAAGTCTTTCCATGAACTTTTTGAAGTATTCTCGTATATATACACACCACGTTTTGTTTATCCATTGATCTGTTGGTGGACACGTCAGTGGCTTCCACTTTTTGGTGACTGTGAATATTGCTGCTGTGAACATGGGGTGCAAGTCCCTGCTTTCAGCTGTTCTGGATATCTACCCAGAAGTGAACACGAGCTTTTTGGAGCCTCTTGGTGTATATGGCCAAATTGCAGTCGAGACATAGTGTGCTTCCTGGATCCTCATGGTATCCACCCAGTGTCCCTAAACACGGGCTGGATAGGCCTTTACAGTATAAAAACCAAGCCTGCAGGAAAAGGAAGAGAGAGGCTTCTTACCCAGCTGTTTTGACAGATTGTGTAAACTTGGTGATTAATGGAATGAGAAAGCAGGAAAAATGTCTTTCATTTAATAAAAAAAATTTTTTTTTAAAAAGCCTTCAGGGTTGCTTGGTTTTATTTTCAATTAAAAGGGTCTGATTTTGTTTCTGGAGAATGGTTTTAATTTGGATAAATGGTTCAGTCTGGGAACCGCATGCCACAGCCTATGATCTATGAGCGCAATTACGCGGGTTTCCTCTGCCGCTTTCTGAGAGCACGGGACCGGGCCTGCTCTGGTTTGGCTCTGCTACATGGCGGTGCAGGCCCCCGAGCTGCTGGAGTGGGGCAGTTTTCTGACCGGTGCATGAAGCTTACAGGACCAGCGCAGCCTAGAGAGCATGGCCTCAGGCCTGACGCTGGTTAATTTTTACCCTCTAAGAATGTGTTCACAATTCCAAGTCAGGAATGTCAACAAGCAGGCCCTCTTTTTTTTTT
>NW_007729558.1:215715-216385 GCF_000696425.1 Galeopterus variegatus
GGGAGTGCATAGTTTGAGAAATGCTGGTAGCACAAAAGCCTCTTTTCCCCAAAGCGGGGGCCACCCGTGCACCTCGATTTCTGGGGCAGCCCTGGTGGCCTCCCTGTGTATCCTTCAGGGAAGTTTCTCATCTCCCACTGTCAAGGCTGTGACTTTAGCCAGATTATGTTGATGAAGAATTTGGGTGAGATGAGCAACTGGCAGCACACAGCTATGATTTCTCTTGCTCTTGAACTCCCACCCCCACCGCCATTTAAATAGGAATAATCCACGATACAGTTATCAGTAAGAGCATATGGGACTTTTAAGGCACTTTGTTACTAGAAATAATGTAACAACGTGAATGATGTTTACAGGCTTTTTCAAGGCTCAGTGTTCTTACACTATCATGCCTATGTAGTTCTCACACTGATGGTTTTTCCAAACCCATGTCCCATCCTGAGTATTTCCTGTGTTTCCGTGTCGTCTCCACATTAATTCACATTGTTCTTCACAGTAATAACTGTAATGACTTCCTAGAATGCTCTAGAGTGACAGTCATACTCTGCACAATCCCTCAGCTGCTGGACTGGCTATTTGTGAGTAAATGATTCTCGTCAATGACAATACCAACTCCAGCTTGTTGGGTGTTGGGTGTCCTGTTTGATTTTGCACGTAGCTCCTGGGGAGG
>NW_007729558.1:218492-219888 GCF_000696425.1 Galeopterus variegatus
AGTGTGTTGTGGGCTTTCCCTGGAATCCATACTGTAAAATGGCAAGAATTACTTCCTTTGTCTTGCTCTCAGAATGGATTCCAGTCTTGATACAGACACACCAGCAATGTGTAATCTCTTGTCTAATGTTTACATGAAGGTTTTGTTCTCAGAAAGATTCTGGGAAAAGACTCTCCCCTCCTACTTATCTGCTTTCTGCTGAGACTACCCAGATCGGGATCACAAATTCTGTATTTGGGACTGAAGCACTTAAGAAACCAGCCAGATTTTGGAGGGATGTTTGAATCTGTGTAATAAATACTCTCAGTGTCTGGAAGCACATCATGTCCACTGCCCAGATGAGGATCGAGGGAGGTGGCAGCACACCATGCGACCAATAGCCTGGGCTTAGCCTGCCAGCCACGCAGGAGATAGCATGTCCAGTATACACCATTGCTTCATCAGCTGACGTGTCTGTCCTTCCTCAAAGAGGTTGCAGCCCNTTTCTTTTTTTAATGTGATAAGAGCTTTGGAAGGAGCATAGAGCTAGCTAGGTGTCCTTGATCAAAGCATTACATCACTCCGAGCCTCCATCCCATCCTCTGGACAAGCCAAAGGGCTGGCCTCCCAACCAGAAGTCCTGTCTGGCAGGCTTCACAGTAGGAGGGGGCAATGCCATGTCCAGATGGAAACGTTCTAGAAGTGGATTCTTCCCTAGGAGAGAAGGAGATGCAGGTACACTTTCCCAGTGTTCCGTTAGTGCGTTTGGGGCCACCCTTTTCTCTCTTGGAGTTCTGCTTTGCTGTGTGTGCCTTTGACTTTCAGAAGAGAGCTGTTTACACCTGGTCTTATAGTCTTGAGAATCTAGCCTACTGCTACATTCTTGGAAGATAGCCACGTTTCAAGTTGTCAAATTATTGAGAGAGTTGATGGCAAATGCCTGCTAGGAATCCATGAAGCCTCCCTGAAAGAGCTGCAAATACAAAACTGTTACTTTACTGTTCTTGTAGCACAAGAGCACATTCTTTCTGGACAGTGTGTTGTGGGCTTTCCCTGGAATCCATACTGTAAAATGGCAAGAATTACTTCCTTTGTNAAAAAATAGGTGTGATTGCTATTCCTTTTCTTTCATTTGTAGTTATTCACACTTTTGAGGAGCTCTGAACCCCAAAGAAGAGTTTTGCAGATTGGCCTGAGTTCCTGCATGCTGCCCACCCTGGACAGAGCACCTGGGGAGGGGTGGACCATGGAGCCTGCTGAGCTTGTCCCAGGCCTGTGTCCCCTCCAGGTGGGCTGGGTGGGACACTGATAATTGCAGGCCACACTCCCTGTTCTGAGGCTCAGTTAGCCATGCCCTTCTGGGGTTGGGTTGTGTAATTTTTGTTTGTATCTCTTCTCACTGAGATCTGAACTCCTC
>NW_007729558.1:222809-226510 GCF_000696425.1 Galeopterus variegatus
GGGAACCCTGTGTGAACCAGACAGGCAGAGTGCCTGCCCTCTTGGAGGAGACTCTGCCATACACAATGACTGCAGGACATTACGTTAGGTAGTGATAAGGACATCGAAGCAAAACAAGGCAGGGTAAGGGGGTAGCATGTACTGGCAGAGGTGGGTGGACTGTTTCCCATAGGGTATTATGCTAGGCCTCCTTAAGGAGGTGGCATTTTGCAGAAACTTGAAAGAAGAGAAGAGTAAGCTGGGCAAGGATATGGGGGAAGTGACTTATGTGCGTAGGGAACAGCANAGTGAAAACCCAGTGGCTTTTGGGAGGGCAGGGAGAGGGCTGGGGTCGGCCTCTTTGAAGTAGGTCTGGGGAAGGTGGGGCCTCACCATCGCCCCAAGAATGAGGGTGTGGGACCCTGTGCGGAGTGTCAAGTCAGCCTGAAATGATGCGCAGACTGGGAGCCTTGCTTTTTGCCTGTGGGTAAGAAAAGAAAAGAAAGCAGTGCAGCAGAGGAAGCATTCCTGGCAGGGATTACCTGCGAGGTGGCTCAGCCTCTTTGATCCTCGGCACCAGGCTTGCTGAGGCTTGCTCCTATCGGGACAGAAGATTCCCTGCTTTCTTTTATGTTGGGAACCCACACGAGCTCTGACACTGGAAGAGCTGCCTCGTTCTTGCCTGCAGGAAGCAGTGCCCGTCTGCAGGGCAGCAGCGCCCATGCGGGGGTGGACAGCGGGACGTCTCCCCCAGCCAGCCTCATTTGCTCAGACCTCACTGTTGGGGGTGGGAGTGGTCCAGAGGCTCTGGCTGGCTGGCTGGCTGGATGGACGGGCAGAAAGGGGAGATGTCCTGGGGTCTGCCCACCACCCGCCCACACCTCCTGCACATGGGGCATCTTCCCAGTTTATAAACTTCCTCTGGAGAATTCCATGAAACATGCTCTCGAACCGTGGATGCCATCCCTTATTACACGGTTCATAGCATTTTGGGTGGTGCATTTGTCCCAGGAAATGGGTGGCTTCCCTGCCTCCCCACACTAAATGCTGGTGGCCACCCTAGTCCTGGTGGTTAAAGAGTCCTCACTTTTCCAAATGTCCTCTGGCATCTCCAATTATTAGTAGACAGAAAAATCATCCATTGCTTAAAAAAAGTATGCAAATGGAAAATCCCAGAGAGCATTTTGCCTTGGCAGTCAGGGACGACTGTTTGGGAAGGACCAACACTCAGATCTGTTTTCTTTTGTAATGTTCTTGATAAATCATGGGTGTTTTCCACATCAGCGACTGTGGATCTGGCTGTTCTGTGCTATTCTAATTCCACTGTATGTTAGTGCCATCCAATAGCCAGAGCCCAGCTGTTGGATATTAAAACTGCTTCCAGTTTCTCCTGTTGTGCATACTGCTTTGAAGAACGTCCTTCCATCTAAATCTTTATATTTGTGTGAGCTTATTGCCTTAGAACACACTCCTTGAAGTGGGATTGAACATTGAAATGCACGTTTTACATGGAAAAACATGGGTTGTGTTTGCGTGGAGTCATTCCTGCCATGACCTTGCTGTAAATGTGTCTGCACAAAGATGCATTTACACAAAGATAAATGCGTGGTCCTCTCCTGTTGTGAGACAGGCTTCCACCACTTTGTCTTGTTTGTCTTTTGCAAAGGGTTTCGTACTTCACCAGGCTCTCTCCATTCAGCAAGCCCCGCTGTGCCAGAACCGTGGGGCCCATCTCCCCCTTCCTCCGTCTGTTAATTCAGCAACAGGCATGAGATCCTTCTTGGCATCAGGCCCTCAGAAACATGAGGGGAGGCAGTGAGGCTTCTCTGTGACGTGAGCACTTTCATACGGCTCTGAGGTCTGGCTTAGAGGACTGCCCAGTCGGTCCAGGGGCAGCCTCACAGGGGAGACCTCAGTGTTGCATTTGGGGACTGATGCTAAGCTGAGTGGGGGTGGGCAGGAGGGCAGGGAGGAGGATAGAGGAGACTGGGGCATGGGGTCGGCACCCTGTCAAGAACCCAACACAGTGACTGGGTCATGGGGATGGATGAGGGGAGGGCAGGGATGTGGGTAGAGTTGAGACTGCGGACATTGTGATCAGAGCATGAAGAGCCTTGAATGGGGCAGTCAGAAGTCTGCGTATCAGGGCCCATCACACGTATCATTCATTTAATCATTCACTTATTCATTCATTCATTCATTTAGTGAATCCTTAGCTCTGTTCTAGGCATGGGGAACCCTGTGTGAACCAGACAGGCAGAGTGCCTGCCCTCTTGGAGGAGACTCTGCCATACACAATGACTGCAGGACATTACGTTAGGTAGTGATAAGGACATCGAAGCAAAACAAGGCAGGGTAAGGGGGTAGCATGTACTGGCAGAGGTGCTGCGCCTGCCCCCTGCTGAGCAGGGACAGCGCCCCCCAGTAAGAACTGCCAGGTGTCCAATGCCTTGGGAGCCAAGCCCGCCACACTAATTCCTTGTGGAGTTTGCCATTTGGATCTGGAGGATTTGGTATGGACCGCAGGCCTGCCAAGAGTAGTGGGCAGGATCTGGCCCGGCACCCCCGTGGATCTCCTCCTGTGACACCTCAGGGAGGTCTGGAGTCCATACCTTGGTCTGCTGCTTCCCCTCCCATGGCTTGGGAAGCGTCACTCGCCCCCATCTCCAGAGAGTGACTAAAGATGCTCCCCTTGACCAGAGATGCTTTTTGGGAGCAGGGCACAATTATTGGGTTAAAATAAAGAAAATTAAAGAAACAACAAATAAAACAATAATCCTGCCCTTTTGTAAGCTGGGCCGAGCATCCCTCATAATGACCCTGATGCATCTTGAAGTCAAATCCAGAACCTGGGGGCTCGGGACTCTCTGTTGTCCTCAGTTCTCTGCCTTGGAGATTCAGATGCCCGGACCCAGACTCAGTGGCACCACCTCCTGCCCATCCTTGGATGCGAGGGTCCTTGGGCTCCAGAATGGAGGACACCATGTCCATGGGGGTGCAGAGTGGCCCCAGAAGGCCAGGAGAGACCGCTGTCCAGGCAGACTCAGCCCTTCATGTGTCTTGGAATGAGGACTCTAAAATAAATCTGGGACCTCCTTAGAGTAGTCAACTTTTATTTTATTAAAGAGAATTTTTAAAAAAATCACATTTTGATTTAAAAGTGTCTACAGGAGCTCCTGCACTTGGCATCCTTTTGACTAGAGCCTCTCGCTGCCCAACAGTCAATTGGGTTTATTTCATAAAAGAGGGCACTGGGGTTCAAGGAGAACCTGAACATGGGATCCACACACAGAAACCCAGCTACTCGCCTCTACCTTTTTGTGTGTGCATGTGTGTGTATGTGTGTGTACTTGTATGTGTGCATGTACACGTAACCTGTGTATCACGTGCATATCCATGTGTGTTCATGCACACATGCAGACATGTGTGCACACATGCATGTGTAGCTGCCCACACATGCACATATGCATTGAATGTCTATATGTGCAAGCTTGCACATATGTCTGTGTACGTATGAGCGTTTGCGTGTGTGTCTTGCTGATTTCTGAAATGGGGGCAGAGAGTGGGTTTTGTTGTCACTTTTTTCCTGTTTCTCCAGGCAAGTTGTTTCCCACCCTCACTCATGTGCTGAGCTCTAGACTGCTTCCTGGCTTGGCAAGAATACTGCTAACGCATCCTTAAGCATTCCTTTTATTTGTCAAATCCCTGTTATTTTGTTAGAA
>NW_007729558.1:226950-227541 GCF_000696425.1 Galeopterus variegatus
CCTTTGAAGAAGTTTTCCTAGAAGGGGAGAGAGAAATAGGCCAGGGATGGCGGGGAAAGGGAGGGTCCAGGGAGGGTGGTTTTTCAAAGGCGGGATATATTGCAGCCGGTTGTATGCCACAGTGAGGAAAAAGCTGGTAAAAGTCAGAGTGGGAGAGCAAGAGCCAGGCTCACCTGGGCACAAGGCGGGGTAGCTGCTGTGAGCTGGGCCACCTGCAGTTGGCCACTTGTTCTTCTGGACTTGGGAGGTATGAGCTCCTATGTGCACAGGGCAGCTCTGCCCCATAAGTGATGACTATGGGGGTGGGCAGCAGTGTAGACTTAGGGCCTCTGGCGGGCAGTGACCTTGGCTTGCAGTCCCTCTGGCCTTCACCTTCATGACCTGATGCAGAGCAGGTGTGCAGAGTGGACCCGGCCCCCCAGTGGAACAGTAGAGTGGCCCCCAGTGACCCTGTGCTTGCAATGTGGCCCCCCAGAGAGGCGGGAGAAGCAGCTCCCAGGCCCCACAATTACTGGGTGTCCTCACTTCTGGCACATTTGTCCTACCCAGCAGTTCCAGCAGGAGCATGCCTGCAAATCTGAAGACTTATCC
>NW_007729558.1:233343-233551 GCF_000696425.1 Galeopterus variegatus
AGCACTTTGAGACTATGCAGATACTCTCCAAAGAGCTGCCAGTGACGGAATGTGAGATCACGTCTCTCCTCTGCTCATACCCCCGAGTTTCCTGTGCCAGGAAGAGTGGAAGCTAAGACCCTTACCCTTCCTTAGAAATCCCTGAACGGGCCTCCCCTAGCCGCCTCTGGGCCCATCCCCTGCTGTTCCCTTCTCTGTCCCACCAGGT
>NW_007729559.1:0-8682 GCF_000696425.1 Galeopterus variegatus
AGAAGGGGGAGACCATATTCGGTCCATACAAAGCTTCCATTCCTGCTACTATGGCCACTCCATTCATTGATCAATTGCAGAAGCACTAGGTGAGTCAACACAAGGCTGATTGGTCGCTACAGGATGGACTGTCCTGTTTATAGACTTCTCTGCAGTTGATGTTTTTTGGTGGGCACTAATATGAAACCCAAAGATCCAAACTATTTTGGGGGGAGTTCCCAGAGGAAATGATCATAAACTGAATTTAGGCTTGTAAAATCAAAGTCTTTACTTAGAAATGAAACTTAAGAGTTTAACTGGCCAGCCCTTTACCTCAATGACCAAATTAAGCCTATATTATCCTGAGACCCAGAGAAGGAGTTAAGCAACCCTCCCCCAGCCCCAGCCCCCCAACTCTGCATTCCATATTATGGTATTATTAACCATTTGCACTTCCCAGATCAAAGGCATTGAACGTCTCTAAGACTTTGTTTTTTTTTGATTTTTTTGTTTTTTTTTTCCCTCAAATGACCAGTAAGGGGATCTTAACCCTTGACTTGGTGTTGTCAGCACCACGCTCTCCCAAGTGAGCTAACTGGCCATCCCTATATAGGGATCCAAACCCGTGGCCTTGGTGTTATCAGCACCGCACTCTCCCAAGTGAGCCATGGGCCGACCCTTCTCTAAGACTTTGTAAATAAAATTTCCTGCCTAGAATACCCTTCTGTATCAGACAGAACAGACTAGCATATGCTGTGGTATCAATTCTGAAATTTCATGGCTTTAAACAACAAAGGTTTGTTTCTGATCATTATAGTTACTCAAGGACCCAGACTGATAGAAGCTTCATCTTAACATAAGCTTCCACAGTTTCTGTAGCAGTGGGAATGGGATATGGTAAATCACATACTGTGTTTAAAGCTCCTACCTACAAGTGACATGTCATTTACACTCATATTTCATTGGCACAAGCATGGTATGTGGCCACACCTAAGTGCAAGAGGGCAGGGACATTCTATGCTACCATGTACCTGGATGAGGGAAAAACCAGAATATTTAGTAGTAGCATTAATGACAAGCACCTTCCTAAAATTTTTTCACCTAATTCCCACTGAAGCTTCTAGATTCAGCTCTAGAGTTTCTAAACAGAAATCTCCCTGTGTCATGTCCCCATCTCCGGACTGGGTAAGGGGACCCCGCCTGTGCTCCAGACATCATGCAACACCTACATCTTTGCATTGATAATACTGCACAGACATGATCTCTCTACTTGTCTGTCTCCCACATAGTACTGAGTGCTGCCCAAGGATAGCAACCATCTCTGACTTGCCACTGTGTGCTCAGCATCCACACAGTGCTTGCTAGCTAGGTAATAGACACTCAAATGCACGTTTGTTGAACTGAGCAAAACCGATGTGACAGGACTGAAAATAAAACTTCCTTATAAGAATCCATTGTGCCAGAGCTAACTGAAGCCTTGTGTGGTGTTTTGAGCATTTTTCAATGCCAGTCTCTCCTCTCCTGTTGTTTATCAAATTAAAGTGACATATTCAGGTGATAAAAAGAGCTCCCCTTGCACAGAAGCTAAATATAAACTTTCTAGAAAACGTTTTTCTTCATCTATTTTGCTACTCAGGTGAACCTTGCACAAATCAAGTTTTGGTGTTACCCCTCCCTGCAAACAGATTTAATCCAGCCAGGAAGTAGGGCCTCAATTGGGAAAGTAGCTTATTTCCCTAGCTCTTTGCAAAGACATAAATCAGGGCATAAGCAAAAGTCATTTGGAAATCTGATTTCTCTGTGGGCTCATCTACTCTGCTCTGCTGCGTGAGTGAATCCCAGGAGCAGGAGTCTTGTCTTTTCTATGCCATTAAAACAGAAGAGGAAATTGTACTTACAGATTTCCTCAAGCCCAGACTCATTAGATTGTGGTCAGGAAAACTTAATCCCAGTTCAGGGAAAGACTGAACTCAGAGCCAAGGACAGTTCCATAGTGATATCTGGCTAGTGGTAAAGCAGAGATGACGTCCTGCCACGTTTCCACGCAGGTTCTCTACAAAAACAAGGAGCATTTCCTAGCACCTTGCTACTCAAGCTGTGGTTCTTGGACCAGCAGCATTCGTATCACCTGGAACCTTGTTAGAACTTTGTAATCTTAGCCCCCACCCTACACCTGCTGAATCAGAACTTGAATTTTAGCAGATTCGCCAGTGATTCATGTGTACATTAAAATTTGAGAAGCACTGAGCCAAGCTCTGAACACATTTTATGGAGGAGTTCTAGGGAGTATGAGCACAGCTTTGCCCAGGACCATCCCCATCTATCACTTTGGGGGAGGTAAACACTCCTTGAACCATGAAGTGTAGCAGTGTCTTCATTCACTGTTTAGGAGGCAATAGGTGATTGAAGGTGAAGGGACGTCACGGTGTGTCATCCTGCAGGCAGCTTTCTTTATAATTATGGGTGGTGGTCAGCCAGGTTGAAAAGATGGACAGCCTGTTTACTGTGCAGTGATGTGGGAAGCCCAGAGATGCTGCAAAACCATCTCCAAAGGTCCCTAGCCTCCTACACAACAAGGTAGAGCTGGCATCGCATTCACAGCCTTCTGCTTAGCTGAGAGTAGTGAGAGGTAAGGGACAGCAGCATTTGTGGGCTGACTAAAACTTTCCAAATCCTTACTCACCCTTCCACAAATACATGGACTCTCCTGCCCTGGTTTCCCTTCTCTGCCCATTGTTTCCTTCTGGGTGTCGTCTGTCCAGGTTCCACGATCTCTCCCTGCCCACCTGCTCTCCCTCTCGCTTCCCCACCCTTCACATCACTTTGGTTTTCTGGTAACTTGACTGTCCTGTGATATGATCTTGTCTCATCCATCACTTTACCCTTTCTTAGTAGAGTATTTCATGTCATGTCATTCCATCTGCCCTGAGATGAAGGCATTTTTCTAATGACTTCTGATATCTTTTCATTATATTCTTGTGTTGTTATGCAATGACACTGAGTGTTTAGTGTGTTCTTTTGCAAAGCAACTGATACTAACACATGGAGTTACATGAAAGAAACTCTGCATGCGAGGCTCGGCCTGGGTAAAAATCTTTATCTCCATTCTCTCCTGTATCGTCAGTCTCTTCATCGCCAATGGCAACTGGCCTTCAGCCTACGACATATTATAATATCTTTTATCTTTAAAAAAAATCTTTTCTCAATCCTGTTCTCCCTAAAGCACACATCACCATGCTCTCTCGTCCTTTCTTTTGGTTTCCTTAACTATCTCCTGCACCTGCATTGCTCTCTTTTGCGCTGCACCTACGCGAACTCTCTAAAACAGAAGCTGCTACTGCACTCCCCCACTTGAAATCTGGTAATGGCTTTCTTCCATTAACCCCAGATATCGGGACAGACATTGCCCTTTGCCTCTGAGTCCCAGCTCCACCTACCAACCTTATTTCAGGTCATTCATTACCTACTCAAATTGTACAACCCACCCCCCAGTGCTTCCTGCTGTTTTCTAAACACAATCTTGCCCCCTACCTATGTCCCTGTTAATTTCCCCATGTAGATGACTTTTACCTCTTAGTACCTGGGGAGGTCCTGCTTATCTTTCAAGACCCAGCTAAGGTCACGTTCCTTGTGTCAGGAGCCTAAAGCTTGCCTGACCTCCTCTTTGTTCTAACGCATCTTGGCCATGCCTCTACCTCATAAATGCCAGTATCAATACTAGTATTTCAATGTTATACAAAATAAATATCAAGTTACTGAAATTGGCCTTTTGCTTTGGTATTGTAATCAAATAATAAATAAAATAGTAAAGCAATAATAAATAAAATAATAAAATCCCATAATCGCACACATAGCACACACACATAAACAAACACAGCGTGAATGTACATCTTTCCTCCTTATATTCCATTTTCCATCATTTGATTAAATTGAATGCTGAACAAGTTTCTCAGAACTAAAACTGTATTTTGTGTGTGTGTGTGTGAGTGTGTGTGTGACAATGAAATAGAAATTGCAGGACACCAGGAGCTAGAGGCTGGCCAAAAGGGTTTCACTGTTTGTTTTATCTCTCAATAAATGCAGTGCAAGCAGTGCTCAGACATGATGGATATCTTCCCGACCTCTGCCTGAGACTGGAACTCATTCATCATAAGATCAGCGCCTTTGAGCTGGATCCATTCATTCGATGGCTCATTAGGTACTGGCCTCTGAGAGGGTTCAGTCCCCACAGCCAGCTCCCTGTGGTGTGACTCAGACCCCTTTCCAACAAGGAAATGTGTTCTGAGCCCCTCTCTTACTTTCCTATGGGAGCCTCAGGAGCCCATGAGATATCTAATTAGAACTCTTTCAATGCATTCGGTTTAGATTCCTCCCTATTCTTCAACAATAACATAGCAGGCAAAGAAGCATAGCTTCCAAACAGAGACTTTTTATAGGGCATCTGCAGGTGTTGCAAGTGTTTTTCCCTGTTTCAGGTTCTCAGCCTGTACTTGGGGAGAAAGAACTTGCCCAGGGTCAGAGAGTGGTTCAGTCAGGATTCACACCCAAGTCTAGCTGCCTCAAGAGCTCATGTTCCTCCCACTCTATCAGTGGTTCTAAAAGTGTGGCAAGCATCAGAAACCCCTGGAGGACTGATTAAAATGCAGATTGTTGCCCCTTGTCCCTGCTCCCTCCTCCACCCCAGGGTTGGGGTGGAGCCCACAAATCTGCATTTCTAAGAAGAATACCAGGTGATGCTGATGCCACTAATCCTCAGCCCATATCTATGGTTCTCCAACTATACCAGAGGTTCTCCAACCTGGGGGGAACGTCTTATGAGAGCTGCCACCACCACTCTCAGGTGATCCTGATGCAGGTGACATAACACCAACTGGCAAAAGCTACAGGTAAGTACCTAGTAACTATAATTCCAAATGGCATGGCAAAACAAACTTGCTAAATACAAGTTTAAAAATAATTAGAAGTAAAAGGCAGGGAGCAATTAATTCTGAATGGGCAGTTGTAGGAACCAAAGATGACTTCAGTGAGGCCTTGGGGCTAGAACTAGCTGCATAATTTGCAGGGTCCAGTGCAAAATGAAAATCTGAGGTCCTTTGTTCAAAAAGCAGGGAAAACATGTCACTATGGTACTAAAATATAAAGCTTTCTCTTTCTTAGTCTCTCAACTTGTCATGGTGTTCTTTATTTACTATTTAATGATGTTTTAAAGAAAAATTAAAAATTTGAATTATTTGCATGAATTTTATCGTTCGTCTTTATACTGTGCAATGTCCACTTTGAATGCAAATTTAAGAGCATTTAATTCCTATGTGGAGTCATTAACGTTACACAATTCATATTTCAGTTTCTTCATACATTTGTATTTTACTCTTATCAGAACAGTGGAAATGCTGCACAAACTAACTGACCTCTTTTTGTTTCAGTTCTTCATATTTGCACATTCCACCAACACGCTCTACCTTCAGCTTATTGATGAGTAAGGAAGGACAAAAGGCAAAGGATCTGAGGGTCGCCCTATCGTTCTCTTTTCTTCTGTTAGCATTTTCAGCTCCAGTGGTTAGCTCGTACAGGTCAATAACTTCGGTAAGAAAAGATATGATAGGATTCCTTTGTCATTGTTTCTTAGAACAAGATTGCCTTCCTTCTATGTTGGAAACAAGTTCTGGTTAGAGCAGAAAGCGTGGACTTTCCAGGCTATCAGCCTTCCTCTTACTCACGTAGATAGATGTAAGACACTTACCTTGTACTCACTCACTCACCTGGAACTCCCATGCATTGTGGGCCCCCAGAATTCCATGCCCATGGGACAGCTTGAATAGTACATGCAAATGGGGCAGTAAGGCATAGAGGACACTCATATTTTGTGCATCTCCTCTGCTCATGTGCTCGTTCCACTGATGTATCAGCCTTGACTTACAAAACACCAGTTCAAAGATGAAATATTAATCAGTTGAAGACAGCGAGAGAGCATTAAAGCATGCACGGGCTCTTCTGAGCCCGGGGCCCTGTGCCACTAAGCAAGCTGCGTATCCACAAAGCCAGCTGATTTGAGTGTAGAATGATGAGATATAAAAAGCAAAGTGATCCAGTGAATCCCAAACTGAGAGAATCAGGTGGGGGCAGGCACGCCATAAAAATGCAAGGGGAATTATATTCTGTCTCAACAGAGCCCTCCTTCCCGTTAGACGTGAGCCACGGGCCGGCCCAATTAAGGTTTTTTTTAAAAGATGACCAGTAAGGGGACCTTAACCGTTGGCTTGGTGTTGTCGCTCTCCCAAGTGAGCTAACTGGCCCAATCCCTACATAGGGATCCGAACCCGTGGCCTTGGTGTTATCAGCACCACACTCTCCTGAGTGAGCCACAGGCCGGCTAACTTATTCTTTTGAAAAAGGTGCCCTCGATGGATGGGTCAAGGCTGGTTTTTTTTGGTTTTTTTCCTCTTTCCTCTATTAAAAAAAATGTAGTCTAAATTTATACATAAGAATCAAAGTAGATATGAGATTATTTTATTTTTATATGTTATGTTTTCCCTCAAAAGCAAGAAACCATCTCATAAANAGGGTCCAGTGCAAAATGAAAATCTGAGGTCCTTTGTTCAAAAAGCAGGGAAAACATGTCATTATGGTACTAAAATATAAAGCTTTCTTTTCTTTCTCAGTCTCTCAACTTGTCATGGTGTTCTTTATTTACTATTTAATGATGTTTTAAAGAAAAATTAAAAATTTGAATTATTTGCATGAATTTTATCATTCGTCTTTATACTGTGCAATGTCCACTTTGAATGCAAATTTAAGAGCATTTAATTCCTATGTGGAGTCATTAACATTACACAATTCATATTTCAGTTTCTTCATACATTTGTATTTTACTCTTACCAGAACAGTGGAAATGCTGCACAAACTAACTGACCTCTTTTTGTTTCAGTTCTTCATATTTGCACATTCCACCAACACGCTCTACCTTCGGCTTATTGATGAGTAAGGAAGGATAAAAGGCAAAGGATCTGAGGGTCGCTCTATCGTTCTCTTTTCTTCTGTTAGCATTTTCAGCTCCAGTGGTTAGCTCGTACAGGTCAATAACTTCGGTAAGAAAAGATATGATAGGATTCCTTTGTCATTGTTTCTTAGAACAAGATTGCCTTCCTTCTATGTTGGAAACAAGTTCTGGTTAGAGCAGAAAGCGTGGACTTTCCAGGCTATCAGCCTTCCTCTTACTCACGTAGATAGATGTAAGACACGTACCTTGTACTCACTCACCTGGAACTCCCATGCATTGTGGGCCCCCCAGAATTCCATGCTCATGGGACAGCTTGAATAGTACATGCAAATGGGGCAGTAAGGCATAGAGGACACTCATATTTTGTGCATCTCCTCTGCTCATGTGCTCGTTCCACTGTTGTATCAGCCTTGACTTACAAAACACCAGTTCAAAGATGAAATATTAATCAGTTGAAGACAGCAAGAGAGCATTAAAGCATGCACGGGCTCTTCTGAGCCCGGGGCCCTGTGCCACTAAGCAAGCTTCGTATCCACAAAGCCAGCTGATTTGAGTGTAGAATGATGAGATATAAAAAGCAAAGTGATGCAGTGAATCCCAAACTGAGAGAATCAGGTGGGGGCAGGCACGCCATAAAAATGCAAGGGGAATTATATTCTGTCTCAACAGAGCCCTCCTTCCCGTTAGACCTCTGTCACTGTCAAAGAGCCAGGGATGTAGCTGGCTAGGAATAAATAACTTATTCTTTTGAAGAAGGTGCCCTCGATGGATGGGTCAAGGCTGGTTTTTTTTGGTTTTTTTCCTCTTTCCTCTATTAAAAAAAATGTAGTTTAAATTTATACATAAGAATCAAAGTAGATGTGAGATTATTTTATTTTTATATGTTATGTTTTCCCTCAAAAGCAAGAAACCATCTCATAAAAGCTATATATGTTATTGATCGGTATAATAAAAGTATCAGAAGAGAATTTTCAGCCTTTGATTGCCTACAGGACATTTTCGTTTCTTTAATGAAATTATAAAGAAATATTTCCACTTGTTTGTTAGTTTTTTATATGATATCATGTTTATTAAATCATATTGTTATTGCCTTCTCTTTCCCCTTGGTTATTCCTGTGAAATTCCAAGGCATATTGCCTACCATGTTGGGGATTGTTTTGTAACATAGCTAACATTTTATGAAAGAGTAATACATCTTTGCTTTTCAAATTACTGTCATGTGAGCTAGAATTAGGCCTCATAGCTATTTGTGCCATCCAAAGTAGGAGAAAATTCTTACCAAAGCACCATTATCAGACTTTTTATAAAATACATTCACTTTTTGTCTAGAGATTAGACATTGCATGTTATAGATTAAAGTGATATTGTAAGAATCTGGTATTTAACTTTTTAATATAAATTTTAATTAAAAATATTATGTAAACTAGTTTGCAATGAGTCTTTTTATATAGTTAACATGTCAGGGTTCAAGACTAAATTCTACTTTTAAGATGAAAAGATATCTTGAAATTTATTTCTTTAAATATTATATTTGGATTGGATAAGTAATTTATTAGTAACTTCTCACTGTAAAAAATACAAACAATACCAATAAGTAGCAGTTCTTCCTGATGATATCCTCCAGAGGTAACAATTATTACCAGTGATAGATATAATTTAAGTGACTTATTTGCATTTATACCATAATGTACATGTAGAAATTTGGG
>NW_007729559.1:8892-11996 GCF_000696425.1 Galeopterus variegatus
TCTTTTAAGATGAAAAGATATCTTGAAATTTATTTCTTTAAATATTATATTTGGATTGGATAAGTAATTTATTAGTAACTTCTCACTGTAAAAAATACAAACAATACCAATAAGTAGCAGTTCTTCCTGATGATATCCTCCAGAGGTAACAATTATTACCAGTGATAGATATAATTTAAGTGACTTATTTGCATTTATACCATAATGTACATGTAGAAATTTGGGGTTTTTTTTTAAATATATGATGTCATTTTGTGATTATTGTTCTGAAACTTGTTTTTTTTAAAAAAAGGAAAACTATCAATGTGTTATAGAGTTGTAAGTAGATATATTTGCTTAGATCTAACATATTAATTTTTACCATTGCCAGTATTACTTAGATATTTGCTTATTCATTTATTTACTTCCCAATGACATTTTGGCTGTTTCCAATTTTTCCCTTTACATACAAGGCCATAATGAACAGCCTGGTACATGTCTCTTTGTTTCCATGCAAAGGTATTTTCAAGAATACAAAGGGGGGCCGGCCTGGTGGCGCACTGCTACAGTGCGCCGCTTGGGAGCGCGGTGGCGCTCCCACCGAGGGTTCGGATCCCACATACAGACCGGTTCCCGCTCACTGGCTGAGCGAGGTGCGGGAGCAACACCGAGGGTTGCGATCCCGTTGCCGGTCCTGGTCCGGTACGGGCGTGACACTGAGGGTTGCGATCCATTGCCGGACACGAAAAAAGACAAAAAGGAAAAAAAAAAAGAATACAAAGGGGAAAAAATAGAACTGATAGGTCAAAAGATGTGCATTTAAAGTTTTCATAGATTCTGTTAAATTGTTCCAAAAAGACTACTTCTTTACATCCATGACCCAATGTCCATGCCAAAACTCATTATTTTGAATCTTTTAAAATATTTGGAAATCTAGTGGGTGAAAACTGATGTTAATTCTCTTAGGAGTGGAAGGAGAGTCTAGTATTCAATAATCTATTAATAAATTGAAGTATGTTAACAGAAGAGAAGATCATACAATATATGTTAAAAATGTATTTGATAAAATCCAGCTCCCTCTTTGTGATTGTAGAGCTAGGGCTGGGTCTGGAGCTCACAGACCCCTCAAGCCTGTTGTCCAGACTGCGTCACAAACCTTTCACATGCATGTCTACAAGCTAGGTAACCAGAAGAAAGGTCCTTGGAGCCTTGGTTGAAGAAAGAGTAGTCTTTATTCCTGCACACACTCATCTAGGAGCTAGGCAGTCCAAAGAGAAACTCAGAAACTCAACTACTACCGGCAAAGTCCAAAGAAAAACTGAGCAGCTGCCAGCAAAGTAAACATGCTCCATTTTTAGATGCGAGCTCTCTGCTGGCCAGCAGTTCAGGGCCACTGCTCCACACTGTCAAGAACACAGGAATAGCAACAAAACTAAAAAGATACATTGACGCCCGTGGGCACTAACTCCACCCACACACAATTTGTTTACAAAGAATATGCTGCACCACACCCAACTGGACATGAGGTGTGAGGGCCTGACTAAACTATTCTATTTTCCCAACAGTGATGGTTAATTTTATGTGTCAACTTGCTTAGTCTATGATACCCAGATATTTGGTCAAATGTTATTCTAGATGTTTTCCTAAAGGTATTTTAAAAATGAGATTAATGTTTAAATTAATAGGCTTTGAGTAAAGTGGATTACCCTTCATCATGTTAGCAGACTTCATCCAGTCAGTTGAAAGCCTTATGAGAAAAAAGACTGACCTTCCCCAAGAAAGAAGGAATTCTCCCAGCAGACTGTCTTCAGGCTCAAACTTCTGCATCAACTCTTCCCTGGGTCTCCAACCTGCCAGCCTATCTTGCAGATTTTGGATCTGCAGCCTCTACAATGGTATGAGCTTGTTCCTTAAAATATCTGTCTATCGGTGTGTTTATCCATCCATCCATCCTCTTGGTTCTGTTTCTCTGAAGAACCCTGACAAACTAGTTCGCTCTCCTAATTTAAAAACAAAAATGTAAGAAGGAAACAAGAAAGAAAGAAAACTCTTAGTTAATTAGAACCAGAACCAAATTTCTTTGATTTGATAAGGGTATCTACTACAATATAGAATAAGCAGCACACTTAATGTTGGAACAAAGGCATTTCCTTCTCAGCTAGAGAAGTTTGCTTACTATAACCATCATTATTTAAAATTGTATTGAAGTTCCTAGACAATAGGATAAAAATAAAGAAATGAGAGGTATAAATATTGGGAAGAAGATGACAAAACTGTAATTATTTGCAGGTGATGTGATAATCTACCTAGAAAATTCAAGACACCCACTTAATAGTGTCTTGGGGGTGTCTTCCCACCTCTGTGTAGCCTCTTCAGTTCTCACATTTGACTAGGGCCTTCCAGTTTCTGCCATCCAGTTCCCCTCTCAGGCCAGGGACTGCAGTTTCAGTCTTTCTGTTGAGTTGTTCTCAGGGACCAGAGCTCCCCGCTTGTCATCACTGTCATTGTTTGCTGGCTCAGGACAGTCCCTGGAGCAGTGCCGTTTCCACATATCCAATCTCTGCACATGGATGTCCACAAACCTAAGACAATGGAAGCTCATTTACAGACCCTTTTGACATAGAACCATAGATGTGAGGAAAGTGGGGGTTATCATGACCAACCCTAATTAACAGCTAATAAGATTTAAAAGAAAAAGTATTTGGGTAAAGTCACATGCCTAGTGAGAGAGATGGGACTGGGACCCCAGTGCCTTGACTCCTACCCTACTGTTCTTTCTAAATACCACGTGAGTGTATAAACATAATAGAAATATTTATGAGTCTTACATATGCCAGAAATTATTCTAAGTGCTTCATATGAATTAACCTGCTTGATGCTCACCATAGTCCTATGACTCACCATACTCTTATTATCCCCATTTTAAAGGTGAGAAAACTGAAGTATAGAGAAGTTAAGTAACTTACCAGGGGTCACACAGATTAAAAAAAATATGGAGCTAGAATTTGAGCCCGACCAGTCTGGCCCCATGTATCATCATTACCCCATTCTTTCAAGAAGCCCTCAGGAAAAATTCCTCTCTGGGCTTAACCTCTTTCCAGTTGAAAAAATAAATAAAGCACTGA
>NW_007729559.1:12257-16371 GCF_000696425.1 Galeopterus variegatus
ATATGCCAGAAATTATTCTAAGTGCTTCATATGAATTAACCTGCTTGATGCTCACCATAGTCCTATGACTCACCATACTCTTATTATCCCCATTTTAAAGGTGAGAAAACTGAAGTATAGAGAAGTTAAGTAACTTACCAGGGGTCACACAGATTAAAAAAAATATGGAGCTAGAATTTGAGCCCGACCAGTCTGGCCCCATGTATCATCATTACCCCATTCTTTCAAGAAGCCCTCAGGAAAAATTCCTCTCTGGGCTTAACCTCTTTCCAGTTGAAAAAATAAATAAAGCACTGAGGTTTCCTAAAAGGCTACTTAGAAAATACATGGTATAGATAGCCTCTGGCCTGATCAGGTTCTCACCACTCAAATGTCCTCATCCGCTTGACCCTCTGGTTGCTTCTACCCCAAATGTGCATGCGTCTTGACTCAGCCCTTGGGCCCAGCCCACCAATACCCTTGCCAGATATTAGTATTAATATAGTTGTAGAAAGAACGTGGACTTCAAAGGATAGATGTGGGTCAGAACCTAGATTTTTCCTCTTCCTTGCTGTATATTTCTTTTCTTAAAGCTCTCCTACCTTGAGGAATCATTGTGAGATGGGTTAGTTTGTTCCTTTATTTACATATTTTTGAGCCCCGATGCTACATCTGCATCGTGTAGTATACTTACTAACAGTGTGTAGTAAGAGCCAGACAGCATAAATCCTAAACCCAGCTTTGTTGTTCACTAGCTAGGAGACCTGGAGTGAGTTATTTAACCTCTTTTAACTTAGTCTGTGCCTCAGTTTCTTCATCTGTAAAATGCAGACATTAATAGTAGCTCTCTCCTAGGACTTTAACAGGGACTAAATGTGTTCATATATGTACAGCTTTAGACAAGGACCTGGGATACAGAACCCACTAAATAAGAGCTGACTATTATTATTATTGGGTATATCTGTCCTAGAAATACTTAGGTGAATTAGAAGTTCTTAGTGAAGGTGTCAGATGCATGAAGGGATACTTAGAATCTAGTGAGGTTACATGTGGTAGCAAAAACAAGCACAGAGAAGTGTGGATGCCCAGAAGAGAGACCCGACACCATGGTAAGGAGATGCAGGGCATCTTGCTAGAAGAAGGTTACCTGAGCTAAGTGTAAGGATGGATTCAGACCCAGCCAGTCCTGCCAGCGCTGGGAGGCATGATGCATGCCAAACCCTTACCCTGGTAGATGGGAAACAGGTCTGTTCCTCCTCTGCAGTTCAAACTTGCCTCCCATCTTGTTCCCACAGATGGCTTTGCTCTCCAGGCTGACCTCACACACACAGACATCCCTTGGCACAGTGTCCAACCGATCTGAACCTCTGGCAACCTGCTGTCCAGCCTCCTCTTAGATGGATGACCAGCAAGCCCGTCCATTCCCCCACTTCCAGGACCTGAACTTGCTGTATTCCCCTTGAACCAGGAGGGATAACTCCACCATAATCTGACCAGGTCACCCACACAGTAACACTATAATCTCGTAAACCTCAATTCCCATAAAGCAAAGGAAATAATCCTCACTGGTCCCAAAGATGCTCCCAATCAGTAGAAAATCAGCCTCATTAGCTTATAATCTCCCCAGACTTACCTGTAGGTTGCCTGTATTCATAAACATTGGGGAGCTGGCGCTATGTGTTACTGTCCTTGTTCCAGTGGGTGCCCATTTTATCTGGAGCTCTTGACAAGGTGAAGTGGACAAATTCAAGGAAATCAAAGAAAGATGGATCAAGGTTTGAACTGATAGGCTTGTTTTTTAAATGCTTTGGCTAAAATCTCAAAATATCATATAATCATTTTTTATACAAAATTAATAATAGTTTTTAGATGAGCAAATGCCAGCCCATTCTACACCTCCCACTCACAGCCACAGTCCCTATACACTTTGTCCCACTTATGTCTCCTCTCCCAGCACACACAGACACATTCATGCACACAGACATGTTCAGAGATATACAGATGCCCTCCAACACATGCATACACAAGTGTACAGACACATATGAATGCACACACAGAAACCAACAGAAATACATACATATACACATATTCACATTGGCATACAAAGACACATAGACAAACACAGAGACACACACACANATATACACATATTCACATTGGCATACAAAGACACATAGACAAACACAGAGACACACACACACATAGGTACACTCACAATATATAAAGACAAAACACCAACACAAACATAGAGACCAAAAAAGTGCACCCACATAGACACACACATACTCACACACACTCCTTGACTCACTATAAGCAGCAGTCTACAGAATACTGAGAAGGACACTAGACTTGGTGCCAGAACACCTGGGATTCAATTCTTGTTTTGCCACTTAACAGCTGTGTGACTTTTGGAAACTTATCACTGAGCTACAGTTTCATGCCTTATAAGAACAGTAAAAAATAATAACATTCTACTCACAGACAGTTTTTAAACAATTGCTTATTGATAGATTACTAAGAATATACAGTAAGTTTTAAGTGCTTGCTTTTGAAGAAATGGATTTGTGCATAAACACCTATGCACCCTCTATTCACACCAGCCTTTATTTCATTCTTTCTTATTAAAATTTTTTATATTCACAGAGAACTCTGTATTTTTTAAATGAGACTGTCTGCTATGAGACTAGCAGCCTTCATTCTTTCACTTTTTTTCAGTCAACGTAACAGCTATTCATGCTCTGGGTTTTCATTTTGTAAGTAGTATGTTTTGTTTCTCCATCAAAAATATACCACCATTAGTAGAAAGGGAAATAAATAAAACACAGATATCTCAGTTCAAGGCAGTGTGCAGACTCTGACTTGAGGGTACCTTAGGTCTAACGCTCCAGCATTCTAGAGTTTAGGCTCAATAGCCCCACAGCTGATGAGGAAACAGCTGACAGATTTAATCACATAAAAATCATAACTTCTGAGTGATGGAAGATAATGTAAACATAGTTTTAAAAAGCAAGTGACAAATAGGGATTTTGCCATACATACAACAAACAAGGGATTTATATCCAGAATCTATAAAGAACTCCTACAATCTGTATGAAAAAGACAAATATCCCAACAGAGAAATGGGCTCAAGAAATGAACAAGCAGTTCACAGAAGAAAAGCAAAAATTCAGTAAACGTATGAAAGGATGTTCAACTTTCCAATAACTAGAGGAATGCAAATTAAAACTGTAATGAGGGCCAGCCCGGTGGCGCACTCGGTAGAGGGCGATGCTCCTGCCGAGGGTTGGGATCCCATATAGAGACCGGTCCGCTCACTGGTTGAGCGCGGTGCGGGCGTGACACCGAGGTTTGCGATCCCATTGCCGGTCATGAAAAAAGACAAAAAAATAAATAAATAAAAAGGGAAAAAAATAAATAAATAAAACTGTAATGAGCTATTTTCTTTTACCCTAACATTTGTAAAACTTTAAAAGCCTGACAATATATAGTACTGCTGGAGATTTGATGAAACTGGCCCTCTTATATGCTATCAGCAAGAGGGTAAAGATCAGTAAATCTGTCATGAATTTAAATATATACACCCTATGACCCCTCAATTCTATTCTAGGATTGCATTCTTCAGAAATGCTCACCCGTATGTGCAAATATTTATATAACAGGTTTTGATTATGCCATAGGTATGCAATAAAATTGGAAAATTCGTATCAGTAAAAGAGAATCTAATTTTGGCTTACTCATGAAATGGAATATTTTGCCAACCATAAAGAGCAAGATAGATATGGAAAGACCTCCAAAGCACATTGTTAGTGATGAAAGTAGTTATCCTGTCCCTTTATGTTTTAAAACATGTAGCATAAGTACATCTACGTGTGTATACATGCATGAAACTAGAACACACAGGAAGCTATTAGATTGAATTATATGACATCATAATATTTGGCAATTTCTGACCTACAAAAATGGCAATGTTATATGGTTCAAGCTGATATTAATAGTAGTCAACATCTGAGCAATGGAGAACATAGAAGGTATATTTAAGAGAGGGAACACTTTTATGTTTCATAGTATTATTTAAATCTTTATAATGAGTATGCATTTATGTATCATGAAATTACATTTTTAATGTTTGAAAAGC
>NW_007729559.1:17327-24208 GCF_000696425.1 Galeopterus variegatus
ACGTATGAAAGGATGTTCAACTTTCCAATAACTAGAGGAATGCAAAATAAAACTGTAATGAGCTATTTTCTTTTACCCTAACATTTGTAAAACTTTAAAAGCCTGACAATATATAGTACTGCTGGAGATTTGATGAAACTGGCCCTCTTATATGCTATCAGCAAGAGGGTAAAGATCAGTAAATCTGTCATGAATTTAAATATATACACCCTATGACCCCTCAATTCTATTCTAGGATTGCATTCTTCAGAAATGCTCACCCGTATGTGCAAATATTTATATAACAGGTTTTGATTATGCCATAGGTATGCAATAAAATTGGAAAATTCGTATCAGTAAAAGAGAATCTAATTTTGGCTTACTCATGAAATGGAATATTTTGCCAACCATAAAGAGCAAGATAGATATGGAAAGACCTCCAAAGCACATTGTTAGTGATGAAAGTAGTTATCCTGTCCCTTTATGTTTTAAAACATGTAGCATAAGTACATCTACGTGTGTATACATGCATGAAACTAGAACACACAGGAAGCTATTAGATTGAATTATATGACATCATAATATTTGGCAATTTCTGACCTACAAAAATGGCAATGTTATATGGTTCAAGCTGATATTAATAGTAGTCAACATCTGAGCAATGGAGAACATAGAAGGTATATTTAAGAGAGGGAACACTTTTATGTTTCATAGTATTATTTAAATCTTTATAATGAGTATGCATTTATGTATCATGAAATTACATTTTTAATGTTTGAAAAGCGAAAATCATGCTTAACATATTAATTATAATTAAATAATTGTGTGCCTTGTGGTGTGTGTACGTGTGTGTGTATGATTCAGAAATAATCCTATTATGATCATTATTGCAAACCTTACAACATGCCGAGTGCTATGCTAAGTGCTTTATATACACTATATCATTTAATGTTTACAATAACCTGAGAAGATATTAAATGCATTTTCCAGATGAGGAAAAAAAAAAACAAAAAAACTGCCTAACACCAATAACTCTGTCTTAGCCTCATCTCAGAGAGATTAACATGCCCAAGGTCACGGGACGACTGTGCAGTAGAGCTAGGATTTGAACCTGAGTCGTCTAAGCCTAGAGCACTGATCATAATCACTATGTGGCCAAGGTCTTTGATGACCTGTCTCTTCCCTGTACTGTGGCCCAGTTTGAAGCCACAGCTCCAACATGGCAACCATTTAGACCTGGCAATAGCTATTGTGCCATTGAGATAGATGACCAGTAGTTCTAGACTTGCCACCACCAAAGCCCCTTTTCACATTGTTTTCTTTTTTGGATCTCATGTTTTGAAAGATTGTTCCCCCAATCCACATGTAATAAATGATAAATAAATTCCACTTATTCTACTATTATTTATCCACGTTTTCATCAGCATCCTGCCAGGAAATTGATAACACAATTGAAATATTTGAAGACATGTTTCTAAATGAGAAGACCATTCACAGAAATGTGGATAGATTTAATGGTTCTCAACTCAGGGATGACTGGATAGATTTAATGGTTCTAAACTCAGGGATGACTTTTTCTCCCCATGGGACATTTGACAATACCTGGAGCAACTGGGGCGGTTGCTATTGGCACCTAGTAGGTAGAATCTAGGCCTGCTACTAAACATCCTACAATGCCCAGAACAGCCTCCCACAACAAATAATTATGTGGCCCAAAATGTGAACAGTGTTAAGGTTGAGGAATCCTGGTTTAAACTAAGAGACAAGAGATGATGAGGCACCCAGGACTTAGCAAGAGCAGGAAGCCATTACTGCCCCAAGGTCTGAAGGGGTGGAAAGAAAATAGTGTTGTAGGAACCTAGCTGAGATCTGGGGCCAAGGAAAGAGGAGCTGCCTAACAGAAGGTGCAGTTGAACAGGGAAGTAGCCATTTCCAGAACAGCACAAAGAAGGTGAGGAATAAGAAGAAATAAATACTACATTGTTCTTCTCCTCCCACCTTCCAGTCTTCTGCTGGTGCTTTTCATTGCCCAAATCAACTGGAATCCAGAGAACAAGGGCATCCAGATGTTGTAGTCTGTTGAAGTTGGCATCTCAGGGCAAGAGCAAGCAGACAAGGGTGGAGAATGGAACCCAGCAATTAGGGAATGGGAGAAAATAGAGAAAACCAGCATAATGAGATTAATGATTCCAATTTGCAATTAGGATCCATAATTACAGAGTGTTATGAACTGAATGTTTATGTCCCCCAAATTTATGTATTTATTTATTTTTTTTTTGGCTGTTGGCTGGTAGAGGGATTGAACCCTGGACCTTGGTGTTACCAGTGCCACTTTCTTTTTTTTTAAAAGATGACCGGTAAGGGGATCTTAACCCTTGACTTGGTGTTGTCAGCACCACGCTCACCCAGTGAGCTAACCGGCCATCCCTATATGGGATCCGAACCCGTGGCCTTGGTGTTATCAGCACCACACTCTCCCGAGTGAGCCATGGGCCGGCCCCTACCAGTGCCACTTTCTAAACAGCCAGCCTTCCCCACAAATACCCTAACCCCAATATGATATGAGGGCCTTTGGAAGGTAACTAGGTTTACCTAGGTTTACGATCAGAAAGGTGGAGACCCCATGAGGGAATTAGTGTCCTTGTATGAGGAGGAAGAGACTAGAACTCTCTCTCTCTTCCTCTTTCTCCCTCCCTTCTCACACGTGAGGACACGGCAAGAAGACAGCTGTTCTGCATAATGAGAAAAGGACCCTCACCAGGAACCAAATTTCACTGACACCTTGATCTTAGACTTCCCAGCCTCCAGAACTGTGAGAAATAAATTTGTGTTGTTTAAGCCACCCAGTCTTAAGCACAAGCCAACTAAGACACCAAGGAAATGGTAATACTTTTGAAATCAGTTAAACCATGGCCAGGCTATGAGGCTAATAGGTAGTGAGTCAAGTAAGCAAACCAACCCTGGGCTGTAGCCACTGCCCTTTCCTTCACTGGGGTGTTGTCCAAGTTTCACCTGTCCTGGAAGCAAGCTATTAGGAACTGTCACTCCCTAATCTTGGCCCTGATAACCCTGTCAGGGTCACTAATCATTCACGTTTCACAAATCCAGTTGTCAAAAGCCAATGGAAGCATGTGACATAGACATTAAGTGGGTATAATTCCCACCAAAAGCAGAAGGAATAAGTGAGCCAACAACTTTTTAGAACTTTACAATGTCAAAAATAACTCATCACAGCCTTTATGAACTCTAGGCTGGGAGGCACTGAAACAGCACAAGAATCCACTCATTCCTAAGGTCACGGAGCTTTCTGTCAGGTGCCACATCAGACTAGAAGCGCATCCTTTATTATTGAGGTGAGACTGTCTCCTCCACATGTTAATTGGGTGGAGTCATTTATAATACCAAACTGGTGTGGTCCCTGTTGATTATTTAGTATGGTTTTGACTTAAAGATCCTAAGCCTCCTTAAATAGTAATTGATCTGAATAATCAATCTCCTTAGCATTTCAGTTTCTATCACAAGGGTTCAAGATGAGAAGAGAGCTGAGTAGGATGGGGTGATAGAAGACTTCATAAAGGAGGTGGCCTTTGACTGCATCCTGACTGATGTGAAGAATGTGTGTGGGGGAGAGGCAAAGTGATTTTCCCATGACAGAGAAGAGATGTGATAATTCAGGAAAAGCTTCTTTGTGCAGGATGTTTGACCTGGCATTCACTCACCATGAAAGGCAGTGTAGTCTGATGGTTAAGAGCACAGCTTGTGGAAACATCCCATTCTCAGCGCCTAGCTCCACCACTTACTAGATGTGAGACCTTAAATCTTCTGGGCCTCAGTGATCTCGTCTGTGTCACTGAGGTAGTGGTAGTAACCTACCTCATGGACTCACAGAGAAATGCATTAGTACACATAAGTACTCAGTAAGTACTCACTCTGTGTCAGCTATTCTTATTTCTCACAACAGCCCAACTGATGTTAGCTAAATAGGGGGGATGCACTCCCTGTTGAGCTTCCAATACCTTCTTACAGATGGGGATACTGAGGTGAAGAGAGAACAACTATCTTCCACTTTATTCAGTTGCAAAGGAGAGGCTAGAACTGAAACTGAGCCCTGCCTGTTTTTAAATTCTGTGCTCCTTCCTCTTTCTCCCACACTGCCTCTTCCTCCTTTGTGCTCAACAAATATGTTTCACTGGATGCAATAGAAGAACCAACACAGCTTCATTTTATTTTTTTTCCCCACCCTCTGGCTGGAACAAGCAATTTCATTGCAGAAAATAGTATTGTGTGTTTCCCACCCCAATGGTGATATAGGATATCTCAGTCACTCCATAGCAACTATGTTTAGATTTGATCCAGGCTCTATTTCATTCTTTTCTTAAAATGATTTTTCTACCTTAGAATTGCTGTCATTCCAAAAACCTGCCAGATAGTAGTAGTAACAAAAACAACTACCACCACTTATTAAACACCCTTGTGCTAAACACCCTTTGTGCCAAGCACTTTTTATGCAATATCTCATTTAATCACCACAACAACATCTTATTACCCCAATTTTTACAGCTGTCAGAGTGAGGATAGAAGAGTGAAGCTGTTTTCCCAAGATCATGTGCTTCTTAAGAATAATTTACAAGCAAATTAGGAATTATGATTGTTGAAGACATC
This sequence comes from Galeopterus variegatus, assembly GCF_000696425.1. Taxonomy (NCBI): domain Eukaryota; kingdom Metazoa; phylum Chordata; class Mammalia; order Dermoptera; family Cynocephalidae; genus Galeopterus; species Galeopterus variegatus. The sequence goes on from NW_007729559.1 coordinate 21,969, forward strand.
AGCAAGAAACATCTCAAACTTTATATTATGGAATTATTTTACACGGTAGAATCTTCTCTTCAACCAAAGTTTACACAGAAGCCCAGTACACAGAGATGGGTTTAACTGTTTCTCTGGTTACAGTCAAGAGGCCCACATTCAAAACTACTTATCTCCTTCCATTTTTATCTCCCATCTCTTACCTCTGAGGCATGCTGTTTATAAACAAGTGAAATTTGAATAAAGTGTGATCACCATTTGAATATTGATGACAGGAGTTCAAATGTGGATAGAAATATGGTTATCTGTGCCCATGAGAAGAAGCTTGCCAGGAGCATTAGTGTGGTGTTATATGATCATCTTCATTGCGATAGAGATCAAAATATATAAAAAGAAATATAAGTGACATAATCTCGTCAGACTGGAAAGCAACCTAAATGGTTTTAAGTTATTTTTTAAGAAATATAGTGTATTCTCTATCAGTCAAGATGGACTAGGCAATGTTACAGGGGAAAAAGATCTCAGTGGCTTAACACAACAAAAGTTTATTTCTCTTTTATGCTCCGGATCATACTGATTCCAGGACCCAAGCTGACAGAGCTGGCACAGTCTGGAAGGTTCCTGGTTGTCCCAGTAAAAGGAAAGAAAGCTCCAGAGGTCTCATATCAGGAGTTAAATGCTCTGGCTTAGGAGCACAAGCTTCCACTTACAATTCACCCAGAGTAAGCCATGGGGTCTCTCTCATCACAAGAAAGACAGGAAGAGCCTGGAAGTGGAGCACTGCAAAAACCAAGGCCCGCTGCAGTCACCTAGGTGCAGAGATCCTGGATAATCACTGCACAACCAAGTTAGTTATTGGACCCATGAACCCTAAACTGAACCAACAAAGCACATGTTCCAAAGTTAAATGACCAACAACACAGATGTCGGCTGGAAAATAGATATGCTCTATAAGAAAGTATGAGAAATGTTCATGTTTATGTCGCCTACAGTGCATTATTTTTTTAAATAATGAAAGCTGTGAACAGGATTGATATTTTATTTGATGTGATATTTATAGTGATAGACACACACATCTGTATAATTTATTTACTAACTACTTACAGGAGAATAGATACAATAATTCAGATAATTTAAAGGTGTTAGAATAAATTTAGGCAAATTCAATTTAACAAAGTTTAATTTGAGCAAGAAAAAAATTAAAATAAATGGTTCGTGAATCGGGCAGCCTGCAGAGTCAGAACAGATTTAGAGAGACTGCAGCTGAAACCACGTGGCCAGTTAGATTTAGAGCCAGAAAAAGGAAGCGAAAAGAACGGCAAAGCGCCCGAAAACGGCTGTCCTCACAGACGCACGCGGCTGCCAGGTTTTCAAGTTGCGGAAGCGCTTACGCAGGACGTTCGCACGCACGCTGCCTGCCGATCCTACGTAAGCGCGCAAGTGGGAAAGTACGGAGGCTTTCTCAGGCCAAAGTTTTTTAGGTCGGTTTCTCAAAGCTAAGGCCATCGTTGTGTCAGTTAACTGTATGCTTGGGGCAAGCCGTTTTTACAGCTGTTAATAGAGCCGTTTCAGAGAATTGCTTCAAATTCCTCAAGATCCCTCTCTGTTGGCAGACACAGCTTGATGTGGCATGGAGAAGTTAAGTCTGTCTAGGACCTGAATCAATCAATGGCTTATGAAAGAATGGCCCATTCTTGGGACCAGGTCTCGCCTAAAAAATTAAGAAGGTTGGGCCGACCCCGTGGCACATTCGGGAGAGTGCGGTGCTGGGATTGCAGCGACGCTCCCGCCACGGGTTCGGATCCTATATAGGAATGGCCGGTGCGCTCACTGGCTGAGCACGGTGTGGGNTGCCCAGACCAGCGGCAACCTCTTGTCAAGTCAGTGAAGGCTTTTCTGCATTTTCCATGTCCCCCTGGGATTTAGAGACACAGCTGTTTTAGCTTGTACTCACTGTTTAACTTCTTGTCCATGAGCCCACCAACCATGGGGCTGGTGCAGGGGGTGAGCTCAATCATGGACATGGCCCCTGCCCTCCACCCGCTACCCCATGCCTTTAGACTTCTTGTGCTCCAAGCATGTGGCTTCCATAGTCTCCTTCTTTAGGGTGAGTCTCGTCCTGCAGGATCAACCAGATTCTCCTTCTTGGTTATGGATTAAACCTGAAACCTATATTCTTGAGAATATAGGTTTCAGGTTTAATCCATAACCAAGAAACCAACCAAAGATGAGATGGATTTAATGCAAGCTACACCTTAGGT
>NW_007729559.1:25183-63467 GCF_000696425.1 Galeopterus variegatus
GCAAGACCTTCGCACGTTACAAAAGGCCAATTCCGGATCTTGATGCTTCAGAACATTACAGGAAGATGAAGAAATGTCAAAATACTGTAACAAAAATGCAGTAAATATTGCCATTTTCAAAAATGAAGGGAGTGCATATTTCTGTGCTATTTTAGAGATAATTACAGGATTTTATGTGTTTTTAATTCACAAGGCACAACAAGCAGGGTGGCTGGAGTGAGACGCAGGTTAGAGCTGTGTGATGGCCGTCCTCTGACCTCTGGCATGCCCCTGTCACTTGATGTCTCATCTCACTCGGAGACGTCAAACGCCTGAACTCGGACTGTGAGGACGGTGCTGCACGCCCAGCCCAGGAGACTCTGCAACTGGGTATTTCATGGTCATGAGCGACGCTGGCATTGGATTGGATTCACTTTGAGATCTGAAAGCCCAGCATCCTGTGCCTCCTGGAGAGACACTCCCACCCTCCCATACCTGCCCGGCTGGGCCCAGCACAGTGCCTGGAAGTCAGCGGTGAGGGGACTGCCAAGATGGGAGGGTGCCACTCCCCCACCGCGGCTTACTGCCTCTGAGAGCCACCGGGCGCACGAGCTCCCTGATGTCAGGAGAGGGAGCAGATATGATTCAGAGGACACTCACAGGTTGTTGGTAAGCACGGGAGGTGCTTTATGGGTCAGAATTTGAGGATGGCTAGGGAAGAACGGCTTAGAACTTGGGGGTGTCTGTGAACCACCCCGTGGGCCTCCCTGCTGCCCAGGTGGCCACTCTGTAGCATGCCCCTTCCAAGTCCCCAGCTTCCAACCTTCCTTTGTCACCTCCAGTGAGGGCCTTTTAATTGTCGTTGTTACTGCTGCATAACCCTGCCTATCCGGAGCAATACAAAAACTGATATTTCTTAAAGGAAGGAATACCTGCCCACCCACCCTCAAATCCCTCACCTGGATGTGGGGGTATATTAGAAAAGACATTTAATTTAAGGCACAAGGCTGGGATTCAAATTCCAATGGGGAACCTATTTTCTGTTGGATCTAAGCAAATTACTCAGTAACACTAAGCCACCATTTTGTCAGCTCTAAAAGGATAATACCCATCTCATAGAATTGCTGTGAGAATCAAGTGAAAACACCTGTGGGAAAAATGTATTAACTACTACTTTTCCCTCCAGCATCTTTCAGAATCGCAAAAGTCAGAAGCCTAGCAACTCCATCAGCCATAGCCCAGGAGCTACCTGGAATTAACTTAATCCTGGTTTGGAGCTCACCACTTCTCAAGTAGAAAATGAACCGTTCAGAGAGAATCCCTGCACAACTGCAGTACCTCAAGATCAAGGCCCGTGACTTACTCATCTTCATCTCCCAGCATCTAGCCTGTTTCTGGCCCAGGGCAGACACTTAATGTCAGGTGAATTTATAGTGCAGAAAGAGCCGATGTCATGCACCACAGCTGCTTCTCCACTCACTGAATGGCATGGTCCCATGGGGAGGCTGTTGAGCAGCAAGTCTGGGGCTCCTGGGATTAATATTAGTCAGAAACTGGAGTGAGCAAATGGTAGCCCCAGAGATGGGGTGGAACAGGGTGAGGGGGTGAGGTGCTGACCCTATGTATGCGTGACCCTGAGGCTGAAGGCCCCTTAAATTGTGCATGCTGCATGCCTCACTGCCTCAGCTGGGTTCCATCCCGGGGAACCCTGTACGTAACCAGCTTTGCTCTGGGAGTTCTTAGCAGAGGATTCAGGCTCAGTCAAGATTTTTGGGCAATCTCCCATTTATCCAGAATGGCTGGGCTATGGAATGTTATGGCTATTGAATATTGAATATCAAGTATTGATTAGTGCATAATTTATTCACTTTGGAGAACTAGAAAGATTACTGATGTGCAAGTGGAGAGATCCTTTGTATCCCTCAGCTCTGTTTCTGCACTTTTAGAATGAAGTGTTTCTTGTTTATAAAATATTGTATTTTCAGATTTAGAACTAGAAAGATTACTGATGTGCAAGTGGAGAGATCCTTTGTATCCCTCAGCTCTGTTTCCGCACTTTTAGAATGAAGTGTTTCTTGTTTATAAAATATTGTATTTTCAGATTTGCAGAATATTAGTAATTAAAGCTGGAGGATAGGGACATAGAGGTACATTATACTATTCACTCTTATTTGGGGTATGTTCAAAATTTTGCATAAGACATTCAAAAAATAATCTATACTTTCTTTAAATATCCTCTACTCCTGACTAATTCTTGAAGATGTCAAACAGCACAGGTAACATTTGACTCATATATATCCTAAGGCTGTTCCAAATCTTCAGATTCACAAAAATCAATATAGCATAGAATTTGCTCCGACCATCCCCCTCCCAAAGTCCTGGGCAATTCAATAGGTAAATATAACTTAAATGTCATGTGATCTTTTCAGACCCTCCGTGAGAGAAACTTCATATGCAACAGCAGCACTGAGATGCTGGTGGTCTAGGTAGAAGCACATTTCAGGTGAATAACTCATTTCCCTATAGAGAGGGTTGAAATTTTTGCCTTATCAAGTCACACCTTGCCATATGCCAGGGACTTTCAAGTCACCCATAAATGCATCTACAGAATGTAGAGAAGGCAAACTAACCCTCACTCTGATTGGAACAAGATATGATTTTTTTTTAAATTTTGCTAAAACTGAACATTCTGATTTCTATTTCAAGTTCCCTTTATCTCAGCATAGTGTAAACTGAATCACAACCTATTAACCTATTTTGGGATTCCTCCTTTCTCCGGGGTTGCGTGTAAGTTTGGGGAAGGGGCTGAAGAGGTATCATTGTGGAAGGGAGGCACTTTGTGTCCTCACCTCTGGAGGCCAGCATCCCTTGAGACATTCCCATTTCCATCCGGAGTCCATTTGCCCATAGAAGCAGTTACAGGATTTTCGCTCACACCTACTGCCAAGCTCCATTGAGAGGTAGAGAGCATTTCTGGGGTTCCCGCACCATGCTGAGCCACGGTACGACCCATAAGGCTGTGTAGGACCCCACGTGTCTAAGCATAACACACAGGTGCCCCTTCTCGGGGGCTGGGCTTCTTCCCTAGGGTGCTACATAAGACAGGGAGGTTGAAGGCCTCTTTGCTCTCAGATTTCCCTAATTGAACTAGAGGTGCTATCACCTCCCAGGTTAGTGACAGGTAGAGTAGAACACACCTCCAAACCCCCTCTTTCCATATCCGGAGCATACATCCATTCCTGGCTATGCCTTTCTCTCTCCACCACCACCATCACCCTCCCAAATTCTGGGAATTTTTACATAGTCTGGAGGTAGGCACCTACTCTTCACTCACCAGGTGTGAGCCCAAATCCATTGTTTATGCCCTAAGGACCTCAAGGCTAGGCTTTTGAAATGCAAAGCTTTTTCTCTGTTGTTGTTGAAATAACATCAATTCTTCATGGCAATAAACACCTCAAAGTCTGGGCTTGAAATGGGGAAGGGTCATGGGGTTACAAGGTAACAGAAGATAATAGGAAAATTAAGACACCTGTTAATATTTCATAATGTTATTCTGCCACAAGTATTCAGTTTTGTTGCGACGTGCAATTTCAAGAGCTTCAGCACACTTTCAAAGCTCTTCATTCCTTCAACGATTCCTAGAGGGTCCTGAAATGTGCTATCACTGTTGTTCTCCTCCCCTGCTAACTGCCAGCTAAGCCCCAAAACTCCAGGTGCTGCTACAAAAGCCACTTGTGCCGCTCCGCTCCCCATTGCTGCCCAGACCAGCGGCAACCTCTTGTCAAGTCAGTGAAGGCTTTTCTGCATTTTCCATGTCTCCCTGGGATTTAGAGACACAGCTGTTTTAGTTTGTACTCACTGTTTAACTTCTTGGCCATGAGCCCACCAACCATGGGGCTGGTGCAGGGGGTGAGCTCAGTCATGGACATGGCCCCTGCCCTCCACCCGTTACCCCATGCCTTTAGACTTCTTGTGCTCCAAGCATGTGGCTTCCATAGTCTCCTTCTTTAGGGTGAGTCTCGTCCTGCAGGATAAACCAGATTCTCCTTCTAGGAGTCTTGAGAATATAGGTTTCAGGTTTAATCCATAACCAAGAAACCAACCAAAGATGAGATGGATTTAATGCAAGCTACACCTTAGGTCTCTCTCACTGGAGAGAAAAAAAATGTACATTATGGTTCCATCTGGATCAGTGAACTATTTGTTTATGACCATGACATATTTCTATATATAGCCTTGGACGCTGAAGCAGTAACCAGAGGCAAGGCCTTCACCTTAAAACCTCCTCCTCAGTGGCAATAAGTATCTCCAATTTCACCCATTTCCCTGACATTAACCAGTGATTTTTTTTATTAATCTCTTTCTGCTGCTGATCCCACCTATGCCAGCCTCACTCCAGTCACTCTGCACAAGCTCAAAACATTCTCAGTGTGCTCCCTCTTCCACAGCTTCCTCATTGTCCTCCCCACATTGGGAATGCCCTCCCATGCCTCACCATCACCACTTGCCCTAGGCCTGCCCATCCTCAAGGCTGTACTTAAACCCTAACTCCACCCTCCCAGGGATCCCCAAAGTTAGCATTTTCTTATTTCCTGACATCCTGTTGCACTTTCTTTGTACTTTATTAGTTGCCTAATGTGGCAAATCAGACCACCCCAAAACTTTGCAGCTTAAAACAGCCACCATTTTATTTTATCGCATGATTTTGTGGACCAGGAATTTGGGAAGGGCTCAGCTTGGCAGTTTTTCTGCTCCATGTGATGTGAACTGAAGTCATTAGGTGGAACAAGTACGTGTGGTCCAGGACAGCTCCCTCAGCATTTGGCACGTGGGTGGGAATGGGAGCTGTCATCTGGACACCTAAGACTGGCCTCTCGCGTATGTAGGTGGATAGTCAGGCTTCTTTTGTAGAAACTCAGAGCTGCAGGAGACAAGAAGTGGAAGCCCCTTGAGTTGCAGTTTCCTCTCTGAAAAGAAAAAATGTTGCATTGATGAGATGGCTTCCCAAAGGGCCTCCAGCTCTGAGAGTCTCACACCTTAACCCTGTCTCAGTGTGCGTGTATTCAGCAATTAATCCTATCGTGGAAAGTAGACAACTTCTAGGAATCTCAGACAAATTACAATAGAATATTTTAACAGCTGTTTGTCTACAGGGCTAAGAGCTCTGAACCAACCTGGTAGAATAGGATTGCAAATGTATACCTATTTCACTATGCTGGCAAAAAACAAAACAACCCCAAAACAAAATAAAACAAGCTTCTTTAGATTCTTTAACTGATCTAATCTTCCTTATTACCTACCTTTCTCGCAGTCCTGCTAGATAGTGGACATATGGGCTGAGGACCCGGGCAGACTTTGACAATTAGTAGTGTCTCCATAGAATGATTTTTTTTTTTTTCTTCTTTTCATAAGTGTTTTATTTTTAACATTGAAGGCCAAATACCAAAGATTGGTGGTCTCCGCAGAAAACTATTAACCCATAGTTTCCTGGAAAATTTCCGAAAAGTCATCTTGGACCTCTTCTGGACATACGGCACCACTTGACATGGGTTTTTTTGAGTCCTCTTGGCCCTTCTTGTCTGGATTTTCAGTAATTTCTTCACTTTCTCTCTGGCACAGAAATAATACTTGTGATTTTTCTCACTTGACATGGGTTTTTTTGAGTCCTCTTGGCCCTTCTTGACTGGATTTTCAGTAATTTCTTCACTTTCTCTCTGGCACAGAAATAATACTTGTGATTTTTCTTCTTTGTAAATTTCAGGCTTTTGTTGGACAGTTAGTTCCTTTTTAAATCTCTGTATGACCTTAGTGTTGATTTCTTCATCTTCAGGCTCCATCTTCCTTTTTTCCTCTTCGGTGCTTGTGGTTTGTTGTTCACATGTGGAAGGTACTTATGAATCTTCCACTGGCTCTTTCTGCTTGTTACTCCAATTCCCCATTTTTTCCCTAGAATGATTCTTTTGGGCAAATATTTACTTAAATTTAAATTCTTTAAACAGAGCTGTTTTTTCCTGCTTTTCAAGATGGCTTCTGAGTGAAGGTGAAAGTTTGAGAGTATTCTGATAATGAGGGGAGTGGAAATATAGGAGCGGGGTTGAGACAGTGAGAGGCGGCTGGCCCAGGCACTGTCCCTGTCTGCAGATCTGGCATGGGGTGGCTGTGTTGACTGATCTCAGGACTGGCATCTGCTAAGAATGGTCCCATCTGGCCTACAGCATGAAATAACATCCTCTGGTGCTCATGGCTGGACTTTGTCATTAAATTTCATGCCCTTAGCCATTTCCTATTTCTGTCCCCAGGCTGGTCTGGTCCTCCTTTTAGCATCTCTTTGACTTTTCACCAGGCCATGAAGCAAGCTTCAGACCCTCTGCCCAGCACACCAAGCTTCAGCAGAGCCAAGAGAGCTTCCCCAGGCTCATCTCTAGCTGCTTCCCCCTACCGGGGCTGCACTATCTCCTTCTACCAGATTTCTCCTGGAGAGCTGAGGTCCTCACCAGGCCACACCTGGGAAAAGGGCCATAGCATCGCACAGCTCCAGGAGACCATTCACAAAGAGTACATGGTAACTGGTGCCCCTGGAGTTGCAAAACACAGAGGTTCTAGCAAGTGCATTCAAGATACTCCCAAAAGGGGGAAACCATGAACACATGTGTTTGACTCTTTGACTCTTCCCTGGTCCCAGCCTTCTTCTTCCCACATTTCCTCAAGGCTAAAGGGGCCAGATTTCTTGACCTTCCCATGTAACCAGGATTTCCTTTATATTATATCCTAAGTTTTCTCTATTCAAGGTTTATAGAAACTCTGTGAGCCAGTCCACCACTTCTGACTCTGATATGTTAATAGGAGCTCAAGGAATTGAGAAATTTATTTCTCTTCATCAGAGCCTGGCTTTGAAGACTATTATCTTGCTAGTGACTCAAAAACCCTATTTGCTAGTCAAAGATGAGAAATAACTCTACTGTTATGGTTGGTCTCCACCATTTCCCTGAAGACCTTAGATCCATTGCTTTAATGGATCGGGGAGCCCCAGGGCAACAATCATTCTAGGAGATGAAAAACTTCAGATAATATGTTTTAAATTATTATCCCCCACATGCATATATGTCACAAACATGGTTTTTATAGTTTTACAAATAGTAGTATTACAGGGCTCTCAGCAGTTAAGAAACAGGACAAAAGTTTCTCTCTCTTATGCTTATATAGGATTTACTTCTATCAACTTCTTCCCTGGTTCATTTTCCCAACATCTGGGTTTTTTGACACTCTTATAAAGACAGGGTATGTTATCACAGATATTATTATTTCTGTTGTGACCTTGCTGCATGTTTTTGAGAATGCTTCACTTTAGATTTTTAGGTCAATCAACTGAAATTTTTACTGGGCCCAGGTCCAGCTGCCTACTGCCTTCCAAAAGCAAACCAGTCAAAAGGCAAATGTTGGTGAAAATGGAAGTCAGCTTTTATTAAGGAATACCAGTGACCTGAGAAGAGATGGGCTGCCTACTGCCTTCCAAAAGCGAACCAGTCAAAAGGAAAATGTTGGTGAAAATGGAAGTCAGCTTTTATTAAGGAATACCAGTGACCTGAGAAGAGATGTTAGGCTGACCATCACTCCGGTAAACCTGAAGGAAGATGGCCAGACTAAAGCCATCTCCAAGACTCAGGTTTACTGAGGGGTTTTTAAAGAGGGGGCTGAGGGAATAGAAGGTGGAAAGCGAAAAGTAGGAGAGAGGGGAACATGAGCTGTGGGGACTCTGTGCAAGGAGACAGGTGCAAGGCCTCGCCAAGGCTCCATCTGGTTTCTGCTCTTGTCCTTGCTGTTATCGCAGGGTCCTGCTGGAGGGGTGGCATCAGCATAGCTTATTGATGTCTTCCTTGGTTTCCCAGGGTCTGGATAGTAGGTGCAAGTCTGCAGCTCCAGGCTGGCTGGAAAACAACATTTATGTAAATAATGTCATCTTGCCCCGTAACCAAGGTTCAAAATATCAAATAACCATGGGAAAAGGGGGAACTCAGAGAAATGCGTGCTAAGAAAAAAACTGTGTCCTTTTAAAATCTTTTAGACCCCATGTGATTTTAGGTCCTGTGAGGAAAATAGAGTAGTTTAGTCAGGCCCCCTCGCTTCAGATCTGGCTGGGTGTGGTGCAGCACATTCTTTGTAAACAAGTTGTGTAGGAGTAGAGTTAGTGCACATGCACGCCCATGTATCTCTTTGCTTGTTGCTATTTTTGGTGTGTTCTTCAGTGTGTGAAGCAGCAGCTCTGAACTGCTGGCCGACAGAGCTCACGTCTAGAAATAAAGCCTATTATTTCTTCACCTGCGGCTCCAAGGACCTTTTTTCCTGTTACCTTGCTCATAGACCTGCAAGTAAAGAGTTTGTGAATGGGCATGAGGGGTCTGTGAGACCTAGCCTCAGCCCTACAATTGGCGTAGTCTGCAGCAGGATTCTGAGCAGATACGGGAACCAAAAGCCCTTGAGAGAAGGAGGAAATGTGGCTACTTTTGAATATGTTGTGCCCTATGGCCACTTTCCTATTGACCTGGATCTGATTGCTGCTCACTGTACTGCAAGTCAGCATGGACCAGGCATTACGGCAGAGAACCCTTTGGGAGAGGGAGGAAATATGGCATGTGGTGCCCAGAGGCCATTTTTCTGCTGACCGGAGCCTGGCTACTGCACACTATACCTCAAGCTAATTGAGACTTGAAGAAGAAAGCAGAGATGTTGGAAGCATGGATAATTGTCCTGGAGGATGATGTGCAGCGACTGGCTGTCCCTGCTTCTCACACCAAGGAGGACAACAAACCCAGTGGTGAGTTGGGGGAGACCACGTGTCTCTAGGCATGACCTATTGTGCATCAGAAATTGAAACACGAGCAGCCTGTGGGACTGGGCGGACAACCGGCAGGTGATCCACAGGTGACACAGTTCACCACCTATGTCCTGCATACCCAGGTTGACTTGGGGAGACAGTTCCAGCAGAAACAGGGGAGCCCCTGGCTGCTTGGCTGCTGCGGTTATGGGGCCTAGGGGTGGATAGTGTGATATGCTCTGGTGAGGAGATGGAAAAATTGGCCTCCATTACCATGTACTCATCCCTGAGGCAGCAGCTACAGAATAGCTACAAATATGCACAAGGGCCAGGTAATCACTCCTTGATGGACTGGGTGAATGCAGCTGCCCAAACCATGTGGGCAAATACTGGCGAACTGCCCAAGGTTGTTAGTAAATGGCAAACTTATGCTGAGTTGGTCCAAATCATTCGAGAGCTGGGGATGTGGTAGTCCATGTTTAATCTGAACACTCGTGGCCTGGACAATGAAAATTTTACAAGCAGCATGAGAGACATAGTGCTGCAGAATACCCCGCCAACGTCCTTTGGGTCACTGGTGGCCATACTAGCCCCATACATTGGTCATCCTATACATGAGGTAACAACCATGATAGCCAGCTTGGGTGAAGTAGAGGAGAAAAGACAAGCAAAAGGGGTCCGAATGGTGGCTAAGACCAAATCCCCAAGAGTCACTAGGGATTTTATCCAAAAAAAGACCAAGCAAGACTAGCCGTAAGCAGATGTGCCTTGACTTGCTTGTAGCAGGAGATGATAGGAAGAAAATTGACTGGCAGCCAAATGTAGTCTTGTTTGCCTTGTGGCAGCAATTGCACCCTGAACAGCATTTTACTAAACATCTGGAAACAGGTAGCAAGGTATGCTCAGTGGATTTAAAAGACTTTTTGGTTGCTCCCAAGAAGGTGGATGAACAGTTCCATTTTGACTAGGGAGCAGGCGAGGACCTGAGGCCTCATGTTGAATTGGAAATGATGAAGCTGATGCCTTGGCTAAGGTGAGATGGATGGATAGAGCTCCAGCAGCTGATTTAGCTGAGTGGCTACATTGGAGAATGCAGCATGCTGGCTGCAAGACTGGTTGGTCAATGGCTTGCCAGGTGCCGCATAAACCTGAGAAAAAATGCCCCTGATGGGCAGATGACTCATGTAAGAGTGCCCTGACATGGTGGGACATGGATCTTGTGGGACCACTATTAAAGTCAGAGAGTTACTGGTCTTCTGTTTGTATGGACTTGTGGGGCCCCAAACCAGGCAAGATATCTATTCCTGCAGCCATCCTTTCTCAGGATGGCAAACTGGCCTGTATCTTACCAAAGGGGTGAGAACTTCCCCTATTGGTACCAATAACCCTTCTGTCTTTTTGCCCATAGTGTTCTGGCTGCAGGCACTGCACCAGAGTCGCATGATTGGTGTGTCGGCCTACTGAATGTGCATTGAACTTCCCATCAGTGTGACTATGGGATTCACATGGAAAATCACACCAATGATGACTACCAACTGGGCATATGTGGCTAATAGTTAAAAGGACAGAATAACAAGCCTTAAGGCATATTGAACAGACAATAGGTTGCATGAATGTAAGGGTCATTTATCCTTGCTAAGAGAACATCGCAGAAGATTCTGAACATGTAGATTGTATGGCAAGGGACCCTGAAGGGGTGGATTGTTAGGAAAGTAGAATAGTTTAAGCAGGCCCCCTCGCCTCAGGTCTGGTTGGGTGTGGTGCAGCACATTCTTTGTAAACAAATTGTGTGTGTGTGGAGCAGCAGCCCTGAACTGCTGGCTGGCAGAGAGCTCATGTCTAAAAAGAGAGCATGTTTACTTTGCTGGCAGCTGCTTTGGACTTTGCCAGTAGCAGCTGAGTTTCTGAGTTTTCTTTTTGGACTGCCTAGCTCCTAGACATGTGTGTGCAGCTGAACATGTAGATTGTATGGCAAGGGACCCTGAAGGGGTGGATTGTTAGGAAAGTAGAATAGTTTAAGCAGGCCCCCTCACCTCAGGTCTGGTTGGGTGTGGTGCAGCACATTCTTTGTAAACAAATTGTGTGTGTGTGGAGCAGCAGCCCTGAACTGCTGGCTGGCAGAGAGCTCATGTCTAAAAAGAGAGCATGTTTACTTTGCTGGCAGCTGCTTTGGACTTTGCCAGTAGCAGCTGAGTTTCTGAGTTTTCTTTTTGGACTGCCTAGCTCCTAGACATGTGTGTGCAGAAATAAAGACACTCTTTCTTCAACCAAGCTAATGACCATGATAGCCAGCTTGGGTGAAGTAGAGGATAGGAGACAAGCAAAAGGGGTCCAAAGGGTGGCTAAGACCAAACCCGCAAGAAATGCTCAGAATTTTATCCCGAGGGGACCAAAAAAGACTAGCCATAAGCAGATATGGCTTGATTTGCTTGCAGCAGGAGTTGATAACAAGAAAATTGACCAGCTGACAAATGCAGGCCTGTTTGCCTTGTGGCAACAATTGCACCCTGAACAGTGCTTCACTGAACGTCCAGAAACAAGTAGCAAGGTACGCTCAGTGGATTTAAAGGATTTTCTGGTTGCTCCCAAGGAGGCAGATGAAATGTTCTGTTTCGATTAGGGAACAGGACAAGATACTCATCTTCTGGGGGCAGATGAGGACTGGAGCCCTCACATTGCATTGGCAATACATTGGTCAAGAACAAATGTGCAGCATGTTTTTGGCATTGGTGGATACAGGCACAAGATGTAGCCTGATATATGGCAATCCAGATAACTTTCTGGGGGCCACAGTTCGTATACGTGGCTATGGAGGACATACTATTGAGGTCAAAGCTGTGTCATTGCCATTGGGCATAGGATGATTACCTCCTCGTGTGTATACTGTATATGTATCCCCAGTAGCTGAATACATCTTGGGTATGGATGTACTTTATGGTTTGCACCTGCAAACAACAGTTGGAGAGTTTTGGCTGCAAATACGGACAGTAAAGCCTGTGTTACGGGGATATGCTAAACATGACCCACACATGTTACCCAAGCAAAGGTGTGTAGTTAATGTAAAGCAGTATCACCTATCGGGAGGACATACAGAGATAGATGCCACTATGCTGTAGCTAGAAAAAGTTGGCATTATTCATCCAGCTCATAGCCCATTTAATGCTCCAGTATGGCCAGTGAAAAAAACCTGATGGTACCTGGAAAATGACTGTAGACTACTGAGAACTAAACAAAGTAGTGCCTCTTTTGCATGTAGCTGTGCCTTCAGTTCACGATTTGATGGATCAGCTGATGACTAAGCTGATCATTATGATCATTATGTATTGGACCTTGCAAATGATTACTTCTCTATTCCAATCTTGGCTGATAGCCAAGATCAGTTTGCCTTCACCTGGAATGGAAGGCAGTGGACCTTTCAAGTATTGCCCCAAGGTTATCTGCATAGTCCAACCATCTGTCATTGTTTAGTGGCTGGGGACCTAGCCAAGTGGACTAGGCCCAGCATGGTTACAGTGTTTCACTACATTGATGATGTGTTATTAACCTCTGATTTTCTTACAGATTTAACCCAGGTAGCTCCAACGCTGCTAAGTCACTTGGAACAATGTGGGTGGGCAGTGAACACAGCCAAAGTGAAAGGACCTGGGCTGTCAGTCAAATTCTTAGGAGTGGTCTGGTCAGGTAAGATGAGAGTCATCTCAGAAGCTATTGTAGACAAGATACAGGCATACCCTCGACCCACAACTGTAGCTCAGCTACAGACATATTTGGGACTTCTGGGGTATTGGAGAGCTTTTGTACCCCATATCGCCCAAATGGCATGCCCAATGCATGCATTAACAAAGAAAGGAGTCCCCTGGGATTGGACTGAGGAAGTAGAACAAGCTTACCAGGCTACAAAAAGGGCAATACAGCAAATACAGGCTTTATAAGTGGCTGATCCCACTAAACCTTTTGAATTAGATGTACATATAACCCAAGAGGGGTTAGGATGGGATTTGTGGCAGAGACAAAATAGATTCTGCACACCTGTAGGATTCTGGTCTCAGCTCTGGAAGGGTGCTGAAGTGCATTATTCTTTAATAGAAAAACAGCAGCTGTGGATTCTGCCTTCATGGCCACTGAAGCTATTATAGGAACTGCCAAAGTCCTAGTAAGGATGACATACCCCCTAATACGTTGGCTGTGCACATGGGCAACCAACCCTAAAATGGGCATAGCTCAGACTCCCACTCTGTCTAAATGGGGAGCATATATAGAACAAAGAAGCACAGTGGCAATGAGTCTTCTGTCCAAAGAGTTGCAAACTGTGCTAGGCCCAGTAGTTTGTGGAGGAAACTTTGACACAACCTTTACCCACAGAAGTGGAGGCTACACCTTTCCATGAGGGACAGGGATCTATCACAGAGCAAGCTTGGTATACAGATAGCTCTAGCATGGGACCCTCAGCATCGTGGACAGCAGTTGCTGTCCAGCCCTTAGTAGATAACATGTGGTATGAGAATGGCACAGGGCAAAGCAGCCAGTGGGCTGAATTGAGAGCAGTATGGATGGTGGTTTAAAATGAGCCTGGGCCATTAACCATCTGTACTGACAGCTGGGCTGTGTACAAATGTTTAACCCTTTGGCTCTCCACTTGGAAATATCAATGGTGGATGGTAGGCCAGGGACCCCTGTGGCAAGAGTTGTGGGAATTGGGACATGAGAAAGAAGTAACTCTTTTGCATGTCACAGGACACTTCCCCTTAGCCAGTCCAGGAAATAATGAAGCTGATGCCTTAGCTAAGGTAAGATGGCTGGAGAGAGCCCCAGCTGCTGATGTAGCACAGTAGTTACATCAACGAATGCAGCATGCTGGCAGTAAAACCATGTGGATGGTGGCTCAAAGATGGGCCTTGCCTATAAAATGGGAAGATGCCTGTCATGTTTGTCCAATATGTGCTCAAGAGAGCCCACACTCCTGGCAGGTGCCCCATACAGATGGACAAATAACTCAAGGAAGGGTGCCCCTGACTCAATGGCAAGTGTACTTTGTCGGACCACTACCAAGGTCAGAGAATTTCAGATACAGCTTTACAGCTGTTGATACGGCTACTGGTCTCCTGTTTGTATGGCCTTGTAAGGCCCCAGACCAGGTAAACCCTGTAAAGGCACTGAATAGCCTTACTGCTATGTATGCTAGGCCTGTGTCATAAAGAGTGTTAATGGAACCCACTTTACTGGACATGGGGTTCAGAGGTGGGCCTTCCAGTTGTCTATTCAGTGGAAGTGACATGTGCCATATCATCCCCAGGCAACAGGAATGATTGAATGGTACAATGGTCTTTTAAAAAAGGAACTAAGGGTATCTGCCCAACCCCCATCCCCGAAGGGGTGGACACAGCAGTTATGGCCAACAGGATTCTAAATGAGAGACCCCACAAAGGCTGCATGGGCAGGCCCTCTCCAGTGGAAGCTTTGTTGCATAGGGCTGCAGCACATATACAACTGCAAGTCACTACTAAGGACAAGCTTTTGAAGCTAGGATATAGCAAGAATGGAAATATTCTCCTACCAGCCCCAACCTGTTTACAATAGGGACAGACAGCACAATGGGAATGGCCTTGGAGAATAGAAGCCCCCTACATATACTGGGTAGGCTTTATAGGGCCTTGGGGGAAAGGATCAGAAGAAGGTTTGCAAGTTTCACCTTGGGTGACAAGTACCTGGCCTCCTCAAGTAAAGGTAACGTGGCCTGGAACTGATAAGTGCTCTATTCCAAAGGGCACATTTGTATTATCATTATGGCTAATTATGAGTTCCCCTGTACTGTTACATGTAGAAGCTACAGATCCAACAGTGTTAGCAGATAAAGTATGGTATCATAAACCAGCTAAGATACCTACTCCTGCAACCATCCTTTCCCAGGATGGCAAACTGGCACGTATCTTACCAGAGGGGTGAGAACTCCCCCTGTTGGTACCAATAACCCTTCTGTCTTTTTGCCCATAGTGTTGTGGCTGCAGGCACCGCAACCAGAGTCTCATGATCAATATGTTGGCCTAGTGAATATGCATCAAACTTCTCATCAGTATGACTGCAGGATTCCCATGGAAAATCACACCAATGATGACTACTAATTGGACATGAGTGGCTAGTAGTTGAAAGGACAGGACTGCAGGACAAGCCTTAGGGCATATTGAACAGACAATAGGTTATATGAATGTAAGCGTCATTTATCCTCAGTAAGGGAACATTGCAGAAGATTCTGAACGTGTAGATTGTATGGCGAGGGACCCTGAAGGGGTGGATTGTGAGGAAAATGGAGTAGTTTAGTCAGGCCCCCTTGCCTCAGGTCTGGCTGGGAATGTTGCAGCACATTCTTTGTAAACAAGTTGTGTGGGAGTAGAGTTAGTGTGCATGCATACCTGTGTATCTTTTTGCTTGTTGCTATTTTTGGTGTGTTCTTCAGTGTGTGAAGCAGCAGCTCTGAACTGCTGGCCGACAGAGCTCACGTCTAGAAATAAAGCCTATTATTTCTTCACCTGCGGCTCCAAGGGCCTTTTTTCCTGTTACATTGCTCATAGACTGGTGTGTGAAGAGTTTGGGAGTGGGCTCGAGGGGTCTGTGAGACTTAGCCTCAGCCCTACAGGTCCCAGCATGGCTTCAGTCCCACTCACTCCAACAAAATAGTTAAAGTCTCACATTTTCAACTTTCAGGACAGCATAGTTCAATGGAAAACATCCTACATTCTGGTCCTAGCTGTGTGACTAAGCAGCTGTTTAATTTAGAAGTGTCACATCACCCTTGTGGACTCATGAGGGGTCAATGGACTCAGCAGACCTCTGTCTGTCCACTTACATGAGCTGTTCGTTGTTGTCCTTGCCTCACACAGTCCTCACCTCCACCATCTAGCACCTACTCATTCTTCCAAACTCAACTCCTGGGTCACCTTCTGGAAATCTTTCCAGTCCTCCTCCTCATTACCCTTCCTGGCTCCCTCAGATGTAGTTAGCTGACCTTCCATGGACACCATAATTCCCTACATGCAATTTATTGTATACTTACCACACAGTACAATAATCTGTTTAGAAGGGACCAGCTTTTTTTATATCTCTATATTCTCAGAATCCAGCACTGTGTTTGGCTACAGTTGGGCTTTCAATACACATTTAATGAATTAATTATTTTACACAAATCTAAAGTAGTCATTTCTGTATGCACTTTTAATCTCCAGGAGGGTCCTGGGATCACACTAAGGCCCCTGGTAAGTAGCCCAGCATGTCTTAAAACAAGTGAGGGTTTAAGACTTCTTTGCAAAGGCTCATCCCTGGGACAGAGCCATTCTATACCAGAAGAAATGAAAGAATATTGGTTTTATTTTTTATAGCTGTTGCAGAAAAGAATAAGTTTGCTCATAGTTTGACAAAACATAATGATAGGCTATAATCTTCAAGACTCAAGGATAAAGAGGAAAATTTGCATGTACCTTTCTGGAAATTCAACCTGGCAAGTGTCAACCTTCTTTTGGCTGGGTTTAATGGCAAATGCTCAGCTTTCACACAGTATAATTAAAAACTGGACAGCTTCCCCAAGTCTCACGAATTCTTTGAAAGCCCAGCTGGTAATTCTTTTACTTTTTTGTTCTGTTTGTATCATCTGGATATATGAATAATATCAAGTCTTGGGTCATTAGTGATTCGTATAAAACTAGAGTTTTTGAACATCAGAGACCTATTGAAAAGAAGAGTCTTAGGTTTCAGTAGCTCTCTGATGTTCAAGAAAACTCTGTGTGGTTAAATGTCATGATCCATGTCATCTTAGAAATTGCTTATTCTTTGCCAGCAAATTTTATTTTAGGGGTACGAAGGCTTAGCTCAAAGGGTGACCACATTTACTCCTTGTTTAGAAATCGCCAACCTCTTGTGGTTAAACACCTAAATTCTCTAACTTAGCAGAGATCTGTCAATTCTCTTATTGAAGTGTAAAGGATACAAGATCAGAGACATTTCCCATTGTGTTGGCCCCTCAATGGCAACAGCAGTCTTGCCAGTGTGTTGTAGCAACTCACCAGCCAAAAGTTCCGTGCTCCTTGTTCTGCCACATACATCTCCTAGGGAGTTATAGTCGTAGTCAAGGGCGATGATCCTCCCAGATGAAGACCTCTTCTTAGGACAAAAGACATGTGTATGGGGGTTGGGGGAGGAAGAAGTAGTGAACAGAAAACAAATATATAAAAATGGCAGGTAGCCCTTGGGGGTTACATCTTTTTTCTCTCTCTTCATAGACAAAAAATAACCAAAATTATGTTGCCTCCAGAGTACCTGTTGACGGGAGATGATTGCATTTTGCAACTTACAAAAGATCAAAGATCTCTGATTTTTTTTAATGTCACATTTAACCCACTATCCCTGACACCCATGTTTCATTTAAGCTTTACTTTTCTAGTGTGGTCAGGTCCTTGAGACTACCCTGGATCGATCTTCCAGAGAATTAGATGTGTCAGTGAGCAGTGACGACTCGCAAATGGCCCGCTCTGGGTCAGTTACAGCAGTAGGACCAAGGAGCCCCTGCACTGAGCTCTCCAGCACAGGACACACATCCCAGCCGTTGCTGAGCTCCTCCTGGGTGCCAGCCTACTTAGACTCATGCAGTCTTCACAAGTGCATAATAAGGTCTGTGTTACAAGCCCCATTTGGTAGATGACAGAGGTGAGGCTCAGAGAATTAAGGTGACCTGTGTGAATGCACACATTTAATAAGGGGCAGAGCCAAGATCTGAATTCAGGTCTTTCTAGTTCTTAATCTTCCCTAATCTCTGTGTTATACGGGCCCCTCTTCTCACCAATTAAAAGGTGACAAACTAAGCTTTTAGGTCCCAGCCCCAAATAATTTTGTCAGTAGGCTTCTGAGATGCTCCAAGGCAGCCTGCACTGAGTCCTGCGAGTGACTGTGTCTACAGCTGCACCTGCCCCTCAGGCCCTTGCTCTTCTCTCCCCTTAGCCTTCTGAACTGTTCCACCCCTCCCCAAGATGTACAGTGTTGTCAATCCCTAATAATATCTTAATAATATTAAATTATTGACACTGGTTTAAATTATTATTAATAATTGATATTTATTAACCAAATTGCAGCTGGGTAATTAAGTTGACTCATTGGACAGAAACCTGTGGTCATGTTCCCTCTAAGTGACTGGTTCTCAACTGCTGGCAATTTTGCCCTCCCAGAGGATGTTTGGCACAATCTGGAGACACTTTTGCTTGTCACATCTTGAAGGGATGCTCCTGGCATCGAATGGGTAGAGACCAGGGATACTGCTTATCATCCATAATGCACAAGACAGCAGAGAATTATCTGTAATGTCAAATGTCAGTAATGCCAAAGTTGAGCAACCCTGGTCTAATCAAAGCACAGAGGTTGTCTTTGTATACTTATTGTGAGATCAGTCCCGAGACCCTCAAAGGAATAAGTCATCTCATATTCGCCTCTCAGGCAGAATAATGTTAAGCCCAAGCCCCATTTTGTGTTTGCTTCTTGAACAAGGTGGTAGATTGTGGGAGCCTTGTTCTCAGCAAGTATGAGTGGGTGAGAGCCCTCCAAACCTGGAGTCAGCTGGTTTCCACCAAGAGAGCGACCATTAAAGCCCTAGGCTTCCACTGCATAGGGTAAGAATAGCAGACTGAGCGAGGAAGCCAGACCATGTCCTGGGTTGATGGGGTCAGAGCCATGAGGTGGAGGAGAGAGGAGGCAGCTACCTATATCTGCGATCAGGGGACAGGGGTCCTGCCCCAGCCTGGTTGGTAAACTGCTATACTATGCTCTTCAGCAGCCATGCTTTATCCAAAATAAGACCGGAGACTGTGATGACTCCAGGGAGTTGGTGTATTAATGGCTGAAGGGCTTTTTTCTGCTAAGCTGTGCTTTTTGTTTCTTGCAAAAAAAAAAAAAAAAAAAGTTTTACTTTTCACTCTTTTTTTCCTGCAATTTTCCTTTTTGTGTGATTTCCTGAGAAAACTCAAGGCACACTGGTATTCTCACTTATTATTCTTTTTTGTCTCCTTGAGAATAGATACTGCCTTTTTCATAAACACAGGGCCTGATACATAACAGATGTTCAAAATATGTTTTGGGGAATAAAGAATTTTCTAAGATGCAGGTAATGACATAAAAATATCTAATATTTTCATGCTTTCAGCTCTCTCCTTTTTAAAGTCATGGGTCCATATTAACAAGATGTTAATAATTAGGACAACTTACGGCTTTAACATATGTGTGGCAGAGGGGGTTGATTTGAGTCCACAAAGGCTTACTGAAAATGTACCAGTCAGTGTATTAGGTGCTCTGAGGAATATACAGATAATGAAGTCATAATTTCTGCATCAAATAAGTTAAATTCAGTAGAAAAACAATTTGCAGAGAGTTAGCTGATGCAAATAAATGATGACACATACAAGCAACAAGTGACAGGCATACGGAGGAGAGACACATTTAGAGAATTTTGACCTAACAAAGAAACCTCTGAGTGGGTGGCATCTGAACTGGACATATACTGATTGGCACCCTCACTAACTACTGCTTCCCAGGCCCATGAGTGACAGGCACACGGAGGAGAGACACATTTAGAGAATTTTGACCTAACAAAGAAACCTCTGAGTGCGTGGCATCTGAACTGGACATATACTGATTGGCACCCTCACTAACTACTGCTTCCCAGGCCCACGTAGGATCCATGTTACACCTGTCGGCATGATGCCCTTGGCATTACTTCTTAAACTTGTTAATGTACATATAAGGCATAGGCAGAAAAGTGCACGATTTGTAAGTATATAGCTTAATGGGCACAAAATCAGCACACTCGTGTTACTATCCAGGTTAGGAAGCAGGACACCCCCTGCCCAGAAGCCTCTCGGGCTCCATCTCAACATTACCCCTCCCGGCTCAGTAATCACTCTCCTGTCTCTAACACCACAGATGATTTTTGACTGATTTTGAATATTATAAAAATAAAATTTTAGAGTATGTTTTCACTGGTATCTTGCTTCTTTAGCTCAAAATTATTTTTGTGAGAATCATTCATTTTTTCCACATCACTATGGTTTCTTCATTTTCATAGTTGTATAGAATTCTATCAGATGAATATACCACAATTTATCCATTTTATTGTTGATGATATTTGTTTCAAGTTTTTGGCAACTACAAATATTCCTGCTATGAATGTTTTTACATGTATCTTTGGTGAACATGTGTGTACTCCACTGGGCATTTGCCTGGGAATTAAATTTATAAATACATCTAATTTCATGAACCTTTCAAAGACTAAATGTGGTGACCCAGGGATGGATGAGATGACTCCAAACCAGGGTAGTTGATAAAATGGGGCACACAGGTGAGATTAACATGCTATAAAAACAAAAGGCTCACAAATGTGATGAGCATCATCAGGGCAGTTGCCTTCCTCATATCACTTGATGGCACCTCCTTGGGATGTGGAAGTGAGTCCAAAATAGCAGTGATTCCATGCTCCAACTTCAGCTCCCATCTAAACCACGGGCTACTGCCATGCCGAGGCCATGTACTCCGGCAGGACTTCCTATGTCGTTTACGTCAAGTTCCTTCCCTGATTTCTTAAGATTTTGTCAAATTGCTAATATCATTATTCTACTCCCATCCATTTCATCAGTGGCACTTTAAACTCAGTCTTCTTGAATCAGTCACAAACAGTCCCAAAGGTTTATTTGGCCTTATATTTCTTAACACGATTTATAGCATTCAAATATTGAGTTAGATTTCAGGACAGCATTCATCAAGCCTCTGTAATATGCCCTTGGCTTTTTCCTTATCATGCCTGTCATCTGTCTTGGCAGTAAAAGTGCCACTGCTTTTGCCTCTGTTCATAGGATCAGGTAAAAATCACTTTTTCTTTCCTAGGCTTCTATTTCAGGAGTGGCTACGAACTCATCTACAAGAAGTATTTAAATTTCATTTCTTCTATAAAGCTTAAAATAAAATCACCTTTTCAAATACATTTCCCGCAAGATGCACCCCAAATTTGCTCTTTTTACCTCTCCAAATGCAGGAATTGCTTATATGGTGAGGGATACTATCTTTTCCGAAACAAAGATCAAGTCCCCTGGACCTTCCAACATGCATGTGTTCATGAGAACAAAGTGTTGAAATAATATGATCTAGTCTGGAAAAATCTTATTTATAGTGCTCATTGTCTAGAATGGGTTACTCTCCAATAGTTAAATCCCCAGGACTCCAGCCTAAGAGGCGGAGTTCCCAAGATTAACGGAGATATGGCTTCTCTGTCCTGAGTCTTCAGAGACTCTAAGAGGTTAGAGAGGGATCATCCAGTCCAACCTCACTTATTTTATTGCTGGAGAATCTGAGTTCTATATAAACTACAATAAAGGAAGCTTACCATCTTAATAAGTTACCATGCAAAGTCTCAGATGTGCCCTGTGAGTAGTTTAGCTTTATTCATTCTCTGTGCCACAAAAACCCACATTGTACAAACTCCAAGGGAAAAGGAGCATGGGCTCTGAGAACAGGCAAACCTGAGTTTTCACTGACACTCTACTACCTACTGGGTATTCAGGCAGAGTATTTTCCTCCCCTTTGAAATGATATATAACACTCCTTCCCTGGAAAATCATGGAACACCCACATAGCACATGGGACATTGCAGAGCTCAGTAAATAGCAGCTAAACTGGAAGTTTAGAGAGCCAAGGAACAAACATGTGGGAAGCAGACATTTGGAGAAAAAGGCTTGAGAGTTGGGAGGTAGATGGAGCCTGAAGACAACCAAAGAGGCCAGTGAAAAACATAGGCTTCTTTGGCAGAGTCTACCAATGGCTGGTTTAAGATTGCAGGACCAATGTGGAAGGCTGACTACATCAGCCAGTCAAGCCACTGCAGCTCGGACAATTCAATTTCCTGGAGTTCTCTAGTCTACCTAGTGTCACCCAACTAATTCCTGCTCCTACCTTGTAGAGAAAAAGAGCAGAGGAAGAACAGAGAAAGAGAAGAAGAAAAAGAAGCTGGTCAGAGCCTGTCACCTGTTGCAGTGAGAAAATAAGGTCACAACTCAAAGGAGCCTCCCTCCCTCCTATTCCTCCCTCACAGGTGCTGTGCAGGGCATGCGTAGTTCATTGCTTGCTTCTCAAAAACAGAGTCCTGTAGTTTTTATATCACTCAGTACTCTTGGTGCATTCCTGGGCACAAGGATAGCATCCAATAAATCACTCGTCAAGTCATGAGGCTGGAAGTAAGTTGAGAGATAAATTGTTTCATTCTTCCACTGAGAAGATAGAATGAGGAAGGGAACTAGAGAAAGGCAACAGAAAATCAGCCCTTCTTCTGTGTGGGTTCCAGAAGATCAGAGCTTAATCTGCAGTCCTTCCTCCTAACCTCGCTTTATGTCTCTCTGTTCTAAGTGACCACAAGAGCAGCCCAAGGCTTCTGTTTTCACTCAGCCTCCTGGCTGACTCTTGCGTCATTGAATGGCTCCACAGCCACATGAGAGAACCATTTCCTCTTCCTTGAAATTTGTATATGGCCTTTGTTTTCCTGCCAGGCTAGTTCCCAACTAAAGTCGAACTTCTAGTTTAGAAGTGAATACAGGACCATGTGATTTAATACATTCTTGCTAGTGGAACTGGAAAAGTCTGTCTTTAGAAATATATAGCTGTGGGGCTGAGCCCGTGGCACACTCGGGAGAGTGCGGCGCGGGTTCGGATCCTATATAGGGATGACCGGTGCGCTCACTGGCTGAGCACAGTGCGGCCGGTCTCAAAAAGGACAAAAAAAAAAAAGAAATATATAGCTGTGGCTGAGACCCAAGACCATGGTTTACCAGCAGAGAATAGTAGAGACAAAAAAAAAAAAATCTATATTAAGGTCCAATGATCCCAAACTCAGATGACTGTCGCCAAAGCAAGGCAAGTTAATGCCACCGTCTGCAAAAGCTGGGTTTCCACAAATACTACTGTGCCTCTCACTCATCAGTGGCATTGTGTCCCCAAAGCCATGTTGGTTTTGCAAGACTGCCTGCTACTTGGCACTGTTTCAAAGTGTGAGTACTTCCATTCAAGATTTCCCCCTCTGTCAGCTGCCCAGGCAGTCATGACCTGGTGTGCTGGTGCTGTTCTTACAAGGGGATCAGGCCACTAGAATATGACACCTGTCTGTGGGCTATGTGGGAAATAGCCAGGCAAAGTGAAAGGACATAGGGAGGGCATGGCTGCAAAGAAGTAAATTAAACATGTTGCACGCTGTTGGTGTAGCCAGGTGACAAAAGCCCATCTGGATATAATCTACTCCTTGGAAGCAAAGTCAGAGATACAAGAAGTGACAGATGCAGAGATATAGAAATTTTTATCCCACATTAGTGAAGTTGCAAAGTTAGAATTCTCTATAGAGCTCCATATTTGGGATATTCACCCAATTAATGACAACAGTTTTTCAGGGACACCACGAACTTCAGGTTGCTTCCCTGGGCTTGAGAGATCCGATCAATTGAATTATATGCTAGTCTCTAGGAGATGGATAATGAGAAAAGTCAGAACTGTTGTGTCTTCATCCTGGGGACCTCTACTGGATAGCTTAATTAAAATGTTTGGTGGGAAGGAGAAGAAGGTTTTAATTTTCTTTTTTGGCTAAAAATGATCTATTATTTCATCTCAACACAAATAGAATCCTGATTAATGTTTCACAGTTCCCACAGGTGATTTCATGTACTTTCGACAGTGCTTATGTATTAGGCAGTTATTTCCTCTCCTCCACTGGGAAGTTAGATGTGAGATAGGATGAGATGCCTTCCCATGCCCTTTGGAAGCCAAGTAATTGGTGCCTAGGACAATGCTTTGCCTATAGTAAGTGCTCAATAAATATTGCTGCATTGAATTTAAGCAATCAATAAATATGTCCACAGAGGAAAGAGGGTAGGGACTGTATGGGAACAGAACTTAGTTGTTTCCATCACTTCCAAGCATGCTCCAACCCCACATGGTGGGAGTTAGGGGTCAGCTGAAGCTGACTGCTCATTAGGGGTTGTTGTTGGAATGAGTCCAGGTCCTCTACCCATGACACCCATGCACCTATTAATGGGGAGTTTGTAAGGATACAGTAGTGACGTGGCAAGTTTTGCTGTTTCCTAGCTGCATAGTCCTGGGCAAATGACCTAATCTCTCTAAGACTCAGTTACCTCCTCTGTAAAATAGTAATAGTGGGATCTATCCAGTGGCATGCTGGGGTCAGCTTTCACTGGCTTGCAAGAAGTGATTATCTCCTTCTCTTCCCACCTCTGAGTTCAGTGACTTTACAAAGAGAGGTCGAAAATGGCCAGGTGGAAGTATTTACACCATGGAGATTGGCAAATGCTATAAATCAGAACACTTGTTTTTTCTGAGAGCCAGCTGTTAAATATTGCGTGAGGATTAAATAAAAGGGCTTTCCAGATTCTTCCATACAGTAGGTGCTTGAAAATCGTGAATTATTACCATATTTCATAGACTCTAGGATTTTTTTTTTTACATTTTTACATCTATAAAACCAGGATGTGACTTATAATCAATAGCATCTTACACTTGTAATTGGCAGCATTTTTTTCTTATTGGCTCACAAAATAATGGCTTATCTTACAATCAATGAAGTGTTAAGAGTCAATGAAATGTTATTATTATTATCATCATCATTATTATACTAGGCTCTTTATAACAATCTATATAAATTATCCTCAAAATATTAGGAAAAACCAAAGTCCCACCAAACCTGTACTATCCTCTCACTGATTCTAGGGGAAGCTTTGAGAGAGACAAAACCTCCTGTCTTACCCTTGCCTACAATTGGCAGCTCCCCCTCGCTCACTACTTCCCGAAGTCCTCTAACCAAGCCCCCTATCAGGAATGATTCCATGGGGCCCTTAGCATGCATGAGTCACTCCAGTGAATGTAACCCCCTCAAGCAGATTTGCACTGTCAGCCTGATGGCTCACTAGGCACAGAGCTGAGGTTCCCCATTAAAGGTACCCACAGCAGGCAGAAGAAGGGGGCTGGTCTGTTCTGAAGGCTTTCCTGACCCTGAAATCGCCCATGCATTGCTTGCAAAGCTGCTAGCTTAACAAACCCTTCCTGCCTGTGGATCCTGCTGCCTGGTGGATGACACATGACTGAGACTCAGTAGATGTTTGTTGAATAAGCCAATGAATGATTAAATGAATAACAATAACAGAGATATGCCCAATATAAACCTTTACATATAGGAAATGATCAAGCATTATTTAGGATGTAGTAAATGGTACTCAGGTATCTCACGGGTGGAATGTAAATTGCTTTAGCTCTTTTAAAGGATAGTTTGCTGGTGTGCATTAAAATTTAATACATGCCTATCATGCTGTTTGCTTCGGAGAAACATTTATACTCAGGCACAGACTAGAATGCACGAGGATCTTTGTGGCTGTGTTGTCTCTAGTGGCAAAAAATTGTAAAGAGCCTAAATATCTACTAACAAGGGATGGGTTAAATAAACACTGCTGTGCCCATAGCCATTCTATATGCAGCAGTTAGGAAGAGTGCAGTCAACCTATATGTACTGACAAGAAAAGAAATATGTCAGAGAAGAAAACAATTTACTGAATACTATGTGTAATATGATAATGCTGAAATTTTAAAAAATGAAACAAAACCATTTTTTGGTAGTTTTATCATACACAAACCTAAAGGCACAAGAAAAGGCAACAACAGCTACCTCTGGGAACGGGGATACGATGGAGGGGGTGTATGGTCAAGGCAGACTTTAGCTTTATTTTTATGCTTCGGTTATATACAACCAAAATGTATTCGTGTATTAATTGTATGATTAGAATTTAAAAAATACATAAAAGGGAAGCCTAGCTCCTGGACGCCCAGGCCGAGGCATAAATTCCTGCAACAGCCACGTGAGCACATTCTCTGCTGGCGGGAGCGGGCTCTGCACTGTGAGCAGCCGAGCACAGCTGCTGGAGCTGCTCCTTCTGCTCGGAGAGATTATGAGCCAAAACAGGAAGGCAGGAGCCCCAAATGCCGTTCTGGTGGCAGTCACTTCCAGGACTGGCCAAGGTGCACAGACTGGTGGGATGGCAACAGCCACAGTGGCCCTGCCTCCCCGGCTCCCCTCTGCAGATGCCCAATGAGGTGGGGGTGGGGGAGTGAGGGACCAGGGGGAGATGGAGGGAGAGGAGACTGGAGTATCCAAAACAGACATGCCAACCTGGAGATTATACTAAGACCCAGGCCTTCCCGGAGCTGAGAGTTCAGGTGATTTGATGGTTTCTCCCCTTCTTTTCATCCCCTGTCCCCAATGATGCCAGGCAGGGCCATCTCTCTGGGCCGGCACCAAGCTCCAACCCTTCTCACACCACAGGGTCACAGAGTCAGATGGTACCTCAAAATGTGATCTCGGTCACTTCTCCCTAGGAAGTTAGGAATTAAGTAGGCCCTGGGAGAAAGTAATCACAATACACATAGAACGTTCTTTTTTCTTCCTTGGAAACCAAAATATTTCTGTTGTACTTTTCTGAGTCCAAATTCTTATTTTCTAAAAATTTTGCAGAATGAGATTCTACCACCTTGCTTGGTCTCCCTTTGTCCTTCCTTCCACCCATCCAATCACATTTATTCAGCACCAACTACATATTTATCAGTACTACAGGGAACTTGATTTTTAAGGGTGAAGATTTTCAACGAAGTTTCTAAGGAAGTAACATGAAGAATGAGTAGAATAAATTGGGATTATCCAGGCAAAAATTTGGGAGTGGGAATAAAAGGTAGGAGGAGGATGTGGGAAGAACCAAGCCAGCGTACTCCAGACTAAAGGGGAAGCCCGGGCTGCAACACATTTTAGCAACTCAGATTCCCCTGTACTCGCACAGGGAAAAAGAAGTACAGGATGCGACTGGAAACTTAGTGATGAAGAATGAATTGGAGTTCCTGTAGGATGCTGGATGAGTTTTTACAAAACACAGAAGCATCATTCTGAAGGATTTTATGCTTGCTAATGAAATACCAATAAAGGCTATAGAGACAGAAATGCAGTTAAGCGATTTGGGACTGAAAACCAAATTTCTGGCAAAGGAAAGCTTAATTAAGAGGATGCTAGTGTTTTCACTTGCAAACTGTGGGCTGCTGATGTGCTGCTCAGGAGAGACTCTATCTACCAAGTTGAAAGTCAGGAACCAAATTTCCCTAAACCAGACTGTTTAAACCCTCTCCCTCCCTGCCCAGCCTTTGAAATTTTAAATAAAAAATCATTTCCAGTGACTCTTTCATTCTAAAAAAAAAAAGGCGGGGGGGAAGCAATTGCAGATTCTAACTTTCTTTCAGGATAGACAGTTTGCTCAGTTGGTTAGAGCGTGGTGCTGATGACACCGAAGTCCAGGGTTCGATACCTGTGGCTAGCCACAAATAAATAATAAATAAATAAATAAATAAATAAATAACTTTCTTTCAAATGCCCTGCCACTTTTAGTCCAACATAAAAATATATTTTATGGGTCAACATAAAAGCCCAGCAATAAATCAAATTGCCTGTAAGAATATCAAGCAGGCTGGGGACTGCTGGGAAAAGAGAAACTTGCTGTGGACTTTAATAAGTTCCAGCATTGGTGAAAATATGTGAAATGATTTCTGAAGAGCCCTGGTGGGTACTCTGCAGGTAGCCAGGCAGGCACTTGACACTTTAGGCTCTGAATCGGGTCCTGGTTCATGATTACGTTTGCAAGTGGTATGCATAAAACATTTGTTGGTGATAATCAAAAAGGGAGTTGGTCAGTCATTTTATTAAACTATCAACTGACCACACAATTAAAAGCTCATTGAACAGCTACCCTGTGTCCTTAAGGATTAGAAAGGAAGGATGGAATGGGGGAGGGGCATGAC
The DNA here is from genome assembly GCF_000696425.1 of Galeopterus variegatus. Classification (NCBI taxonomy): domain Eukaryota; kingdom Metazoa; phylum Chordata; class Mammalia; order Dermoptera; family Cynocephalidae; genus Galeopterus; species Galeopterus variegatus. Next base: position 52,872 of record NW_007729559.1, read on the forward strand.
TACAAGAAGGGCTAAAAAGAATTCAAGACCCACAGATTCTTGATGGAATGCACTGCAGAATGGTGGTTAGAGAGAGAGGTCTTAGGACCCCACTCTATCATTCACTAGCTGTGTGACTTTGGTCCCTGTAACTCAGTTTTCTCTTCTGTAAAATGGGATAAATAGTGTCTTCTACTTTATTGGTCCATTAAAATTAAATGAGAAAAAATGGAGAGATAAGCCTAGCACATTTAGCCTCAAAAAAATTAGGTACCATCACAAAGGCAAAATGTAGACTCCTAGGCATTTTTTTATAAAGGAGACCAGGGAAACAGTAGAAGCCTAGAGTTTCTGGACATTTGTAGGGCAGCGCAAATTCTAGCTGTACACAGCTCTTGAGGGCAATGCCTCACAAGCAAATAAATTTGGGGTTCCCTTAATTCTATATGTTGGGAAAAATAGGAAAATGTCAGGGCCCCTCAGATGTTCAGAATTTCGCTGAGCATTTGCTGTAAATATCCTCAAGTGTTCCTTGTTGCTACTTAATGTAAATTGTGTATGGGCACCCAGGTGTCCAGGGTTGTGGACTTAAGTATAAAACACAGCTCTGCTCCACAGCGCTTCTCAAAACTCTCAGAGAAGTCACTAGGACAGTTGCCCCTAGATCTGAATAAAACCCATTCATTTTTCTATACTCACAACTTCCAGAACCTTTTTTTTCTATTACCTAGCTCACAGACCTGCATGTGGAGGGTTTGTAACCCAATCTGTGCAACAGACTCGAGGGGTCTGTAAGCCCTAGCTTTACACTGTATTGATTCAATTTCACAGGGTTAGAACTTGAATTTTTCAAGTATTCAAATTATGGAAATCACCTTCTGCAAAAACAAAGTAAAAAAAAAAATCAGAATCTAAAAAACAGATGCATTCTATTTGGAATGTAAATTAAGCTTTTTAAGAGGCTTTTAAGTGGGAGCTTTTCCAGGATAATTGCATTGCAAAGACTAGGTCAATCACTCTTTAACCCACAAGTCACCTGACTGTAGATACAAACAGGGTCACATCAAAATTGAGGCCAAAATTACAGTGCCTCAATCCCATAGATGCTCGAGCACATTGTTAGTGCTCTTTGCCCGGATAGTGCTAGAAGGCTCTGAGGGCTGTCTTCATGTGCCTATGCAGAAGGAAAGCTAGGGTTGCCACACATCCCTCCCTGTTTTTCTCTCCCACCCCACCCCACCCCACCTGCCCTGGTTTGTTGTCTGTAAAGGAAATTCTCCAGTGTCCCTGCTGCTACTGTCCATTGTGAGATGCCCACATCCATGCCAAGGCTGCTGTCCCATGAGCCCAACGCCATCAGTTCTGGGGGAGCCAAAGTAGCAGTGGGTGCCCTGCAGGGGTGGTCTGAGTGGGCTCCCAACCATGGGGCCACACCTTGTAATCTGTGCCCAGCAGCCACTCTGTGTGTGGTCAAAAGTGCCACAAAGTCCCTCATGAAATTGTTCTGTCACCTTCTAGCCTGGGCTGGCAATCCCACAGAGGCACCTAGCTGACCTGACAGGGAACAAAGACCAGGCCGGCCCCTCCAATGTCTCCCTTCTCAGCTGCCCCAGTTCCAACACATTCCCTCTGAGCAGGGACTCCAGAACATCATCAAACAAATTCTAGGTGGAGTAAAGCTGCCTCCTCAGCAGGGAATGAACATCAGCTTCATCAGCCAAAGGCCCAGTTACACTGCTGAAGCCATTTGCCTGGTCCTGGTGGTCTATAAACCTAATTTCTTTGGTGGCTGGCTGGTACAGAGATTTAAACCCCTGACCATTATGTTATAGCAGTGCACTGTAACTAACTGAGCTAACCAACCAGCCCTTCAGAATAAGGTTTTCATTACATGTAAAAAAAAAAAAAAAGAAAGAAAAAACTGAAATAGCGCCCTGCTTTTGTTCCAAGGCTGAGCTAGTGGGACAGGGTTAGCTATGATCTATACCTGACACCTGCCTGCTCATCACAATTGTTCCTAGAGGAACTGGTTAAGATGCAGAGGCATAAAAAAATGATAATGATAAAAGATATAACTATATCAAATGGGAAATGCAGAAAATGGTTTACTACAGGTAAACTGATTTTGTAAATATTTATTACAAGCTGATGCAAGATAAAGTTATAAGTAACAATTCCTTCAAAGGAGTGGTTGCTGAGAGTTGTGATGTACTGGTTAAATTTATCCAGTTTTCTAAAGATCATCATTAACCTTCTCAATTTCTGCCTACAACTAACCTCTTCACTTCAGTAAATTCATCAGAGAGAATTTATTTGAATTTATCAATTCACCACATATTACTGAATTTCTGTGTGCCAGGTACTATTTTAGGAGTATTATACATCACTGACCAAATGGACCATGCCCTGACAATGGATTTTCCTTTTCCAGATGGGGGACAGACAAAAAAAAAGAAGAAGAGAAATGCACAAGGTGCTTCAAAAAGTTCAGAGGAAATAGGATTCAAAGATAGTACTAAGAGCTGGTGAGTTAGCTCATTTGGTTAGAGTGTGATATGGATAACATCAAGGTCAAGGGTTCAGATCTTACCAGCCAGCCACCAAAAAAACAAAAAAAGATAATATGAATCTTTACAAGAACCTTTTGAAGTACCCTTGTATGAATATAATGTCAGGTAGCGATGAGTGTGGTGAAGAAAAACACCGTAAAGGACTACAGTGTGGTGGAGATACTTTATAGAGGGTAGTCAGGACAGCCTCTCTGGGGAGGTGACTTCTGAGCAGATGTATGATTGAAATGGGGCCTCATGCCACATGGTTTTCTAGAGAGAAGCCTGGTCTAGGAGGGGAACAGTAAGTGCAGAGGCCCTGAGGTGCTTGACATGCTTGAGGGGCCGAAAGCAGGGGTGGGGGCATTGAGAGATTGGGAGGTGGCACCAAGAAGTGCTCAGGAGCCCAGTCATCTAGGGTCTGCAGATCATGGGGAGGACTTGGATTTTACTCAATGTCTTTGATGCCTACAGGTATTTTTGACATTAAAATCTAAAAATATTCTAATCATTTCTTTAGTGGACGCTATGCTGAACCACCCAGGTACCCTGATCCGCTTCAGAACCTATGTTCTCACTCCCCCAGCTATAGGCAGTGTTAGCAGGAATCATCAGTTTAAAGGAGCCACCTCACCCCAGCATACGCACCCTCCCACAGCCAGTGACCAGCCAGTGACCAGTCAGTGTGGGCTATAAAGGCTCCGCCCCCTTGCCGCAACTGGGCTAATGCTAAGGGTCGGGTCAGCTGCAGAGTTCCCTATAGGATGGGCTGAGGCCTCTTCTACAGTTGTATCACAGTCCAACTTCTCCCTCTATCCAATTCCACATGCCTCATGCCAGATAGGTGTGATCCTTTGAGCACTACCCAATAAAATCTCCCTGCAACCAACCTTAGAATCTCATAGTCTCTTTCCTGGTGAACTCAAACGAAGGCAATTCTGAACAACAAGCTACAGTATAGAGATCTGTCGTTGTTGACAGGGAAGTAAAGTGACAACAGATCTATTCTGACCAGTTGACATAACTGGTGAGTTAATTTTTTATTAGATTTCTAATGTAGGCTGGCTACTTCTTGTCATGGGGCTCTTTTCTCTAAAAGTGGAACACTGATAAGAAAGGTGCAGTGGGTGGAGAGTATTCTGTTAAGTTGGAATCTGGTTTTACTGTGCTTTGGTTATCTTTAGGCTTCAATTTAGTCAATTAGTTCATTCAAGGATATGGAGATCATATTAACAATGTTTGATTACATGTGAATAGAGGTCCAAAAGTAACTCTTAGAAGTTTCTATTAGTTTGACACCCACTTTTCCTACTTTTGAAAAAATCTAAAGTGCTCAAAATCAAGAAAATGCTACTAAACTTTAAATTTTTTTCCAAATTTCTTGTTACTAATAAACGGTCCACTGAGTATACACAGTTGATTGAATTGTTTACGTGATCTATACAGGCCTTTGACATTATTAGTGCAGTGCAAAATTGTAAATTGAAAACATATAATCATTCACCCACTGAAACAGTTCATGTGACTACCAACATAATTGGTTCAAAATAATCAAAATGAGCCCAGCTCCTGTGCTTTATTGATGTTATTCCCCTGCTAGTCGCCTTCCAAGTATCCATTGTCCCTTCTCCGCTAACAGTCTCCACACTGCTGAGGATGGCAGTGCGCTCGGCTGAAGCTCGCAATTCATGTGACTACCAACATAATTGGTTCAAAATAATCAAAATGAGCCCAGCTCCTGTGCTTTATTGATGTTATTCCCCTGCTAGTCACCTTCCAAGTATCCATTGCCCCTTCTCCGCTAACAGTCTCCACACTGCTGAGGATGGCAGTGCGCTCGGCTGAAGCTCGCACTTCCTGGGCTGGGGGAAGGTGCTGCTGGGTGCAGGGAGAAGCAGCCACAGGTCAGCCTGCAGCGCGCCACTGGGGAACGCGTACCTTTCTGCCTTCCCCCTTGTCTTCCTACTTGTGCTTCCTGGATCCGTGGGTATCAAACTTGACAGTGTATCAGAATCACCTGGATGGGTTTTTAAAACACCAATTGCTGGGTCCCACCTGCAGTTTCTAAAGTGTTTGGTTTGGGGTGTGGCCTGAGAATTTGCATTTCTAACAAGTTCCCAGGTGCTGCTGATGCTGCTGATCTGGAGACCCCACTTTGAGAAACACTGCCTTGTGACTGGAGCCACAGTGGCCATTTTATGACCAAAATATGACCTTCAAGATAGAAGCCAAGCCCTAAGGACTGTAGAACATTAAAAAACAGAAGGAATCTGGGTTTCTAAACTTAGCTTAGAGTCATCCAACCTACCCAGATTTCCTTTTCCTTGGGGGTGGGGGTGGAGGGGGAACCCTTATTAAACCTATACTCTTTGGGTTTTTTACTGTATGTGGCTGAACCTAATAGTATTTGATAAAAAGGTCTTAGGCTATATCTAATATTTCCTTCATCTAACCTTTTAGAAAATCCCAGGTCTCATTTTTTTTCCTCCAAATTAAGTGAAAGTTGGAATATGACTTTAGCATTTGAATTCTGACAACGAAAGCCTTGAATTCTTACATTAAGTTTGGCTGTGTGGCTTCAGATTATCAGTGAATCAGTGCTTATCTTATTTAAGAGATTGTGCACCAGGGCCCAGGATGTAGAGGTAGCAATGAAAGTGATTTCACTGGCACTAAATGAACTGTCTCCAGGATGGAAGTTATTGGGAGCCTAAGTCCTGTACCCCTGACACGCCCATTGATGGAGTTTGGATGTGTCGTCCCCTCCAAAACTCATGTGGAAATTTGATCTCCAATGTGGCAGTGTTGGAAACTGATTGAGTCATGGGGGCGGATCCTTCATGAATGGATTGATGCTCTCCCTGGTGGGGGGGCGATTAATGAGTGAGTTCTCTCTCTATTAGTTCCTGTGAGAGCTTATTGCTTAAAAAGACCCTGGCAGCTGCTCTCTCTCTCTTGCTTCCTCTCACCATGTGATCTGCTTCTACCTACCTGCTTCCTGCCACTTTCCACCTCGAGCAGAAGCAGCCTGAGGCCCACGCCAGATGCAGCTGTCCCAGAATCGTAAGCCAAGTAAATCTCTTTCCTTTTTAAATTACCCAGTCTCAGGTGTTTATGTTATAGCAACACAAAAAGGACTAAAAAACCACGTAAGAATTTTTCTCTCCCAGTGGAAGCAGGTGGGATCAACAGACCCACAGAGATTTTTGTCTCTTATTCATAAGCAAGAAATAAGGCTACTATGGGCCCTTCCCTGTTATCATCTGGCCTATCTGATTAAGGAAGGAAAATGACGCAGTGTTTAAAGTTTCTGTGCTGAAAGTTTCCTTTTGGATAATTATACTATTGCTGACGGTGCTTTTTTAAAACTCTTTGAGAATTGTGTATGCTTGCTTTTTGAAATGTTTCTGTCAAAGATTAAGAAAAAGCATGACCGTCAAGCTCAAATAAGAACACAGATGCTTGTAATTGGATGTTGCTGTGGGTCCTCAATTTCTTCTTGGGTTGAAATAATTAAAAGGATCAAAACACTTACTACTCACCCACACATTCTCTGAATAGTTGCCTGGTGACGCTTGCAGGGGTTCACCTGCAGGAAGAGGGCAGGCCCTTGCCATACCCGTCTCCATCATCATTAGCTTCAGGGCAAGTGACTATTTGAACCCTTAACAGATTCTACCTACAGGCTGAGGGCTGAAAGAATATCAGGCATTGAAAATTCTTCTTTGTCTCAGACTTCATACAAGGGAAGGCTGAATCTGCAGAGGAGTCCATACCCCAGGTACTTTTAAAGGCAGAGTATCTGGGAAGAAATAAAAAATCTCATGAATCCTCTTCTCAGAAACCTAAACCTAAAAATGGTCAGCAAATATCCCTATAAAAAAAAAGCACTTTGCTGATTTCCTAGTTTATAGCCTCTTTTCCCACTTTCAAACTAACCTACAGCAAATAAATCATTGGTCCTATAACTTTCTAAGATGCTGTAAGCCAGCTCTGGGTCTACAGTGAGTCCCCAAAAGCACACATTTCACTCTGTGGTTTCCATACTCTCACACCAGCCCACATGGCTCCTGAGGTCTGGCCTCACTCTGCCAGCAGGACTGATGCCTGCAGGGGAAGTGAGGTGACCAAGGGGTCAAGAAACTTGGCAGGTTGTGTGGTTGCCATTTACCTTAATTCAACAAGAATTAAATCCCTCCTTACTAGGAGGGGCAGGTCAAGCAAGTCACAGGCTGACGATATAGGTTTTTGGTTTTGTATTTTAACGAGGGTGTCATTAGCTACTGACCCTTCTCTGTGAGTGTAATGAGCATTCGGCAGCTCCCAAGTGGAGAAGAGGCAGAGCTTTTCTCCAGCCCCAGCTCGCTTCCAGTATTTAGGACCCCTCTATTCTTCTCAGCTTTACACATGTGCTGCACAGTTGGGTATGGGGAGGGTAGATCATGTCCACATCAAAGGAGGCCAACAGAAGTCCCAGGGCACAGCCAGGGTTATTCCTGCAATGGAATCTTAGGCGTGCTACAGGATAAATGGAGTCCTTCATTACATAGCTCCTAGACACAGGCAATGGGGGGAACATGTCATTATTCATTCTTGCAAAGATGTAGTGAGAGGAACACGCAGGTAGCTTCTGAAAGTTCAAACAATTTCCTTTCATGGGGCCCTTGGATGGTCCAACTACCCTTTTGATATGATGATTCTCTTCTCTTTTGAATGACCTACCCAGAATCACTTTCAAGTTCTGGATTATCCAGCAGGTAAATCTCTCCTCTAATGCCCTTTTGCACTTAAGGATATCCCCAATTCCCCTGAGGCATTTTTTCCTTTGAATACTCCCTTTTACCTTTTCCCTAAAACTCTTCTTCCTTTTTTTGTATTTTATTTTTTGTTTGTTTGTTACAGTAGATGCTGATGGCCCAATAGACTTTAAACCCAAAAGAATGGAAACTAATGCCCTTACCTTAAAGGCCAGGAGAGCTAAAATTTTCTAGGGCAGCAAAGAAAAAGAACAGGAAAAACAATTTGTTTTCCATATAAGCATTTCTGGATTTCCTAACCTTTCACATGTGGAGCTATCATTTTGGGTGCACTGAGGACTCCAGGCATGGTTCTTTAAATGAGCCTAGCAGCAAGCACTCTCAGCATTGCAAATATTAAATAACAAGAAATTAAATTTCTGGGATGCACTCAGTGGGTGTTTAGTCCTGACAATCATTATTGGCATCTGAAGTCCTGGGTTGAGGAATTAAAATCAACAGTTCTTTTTCCAGTTCAATTTTTGCAACACAGTGGGAATAATTTTTTTTTCTCTTCACTTTGAATTATGGGCAAAAGCTCAGAAGTGTGCATTTGAGATACTAGCCAAGGTGTCCACATTCAAATTTCCCGATAGGAGGTACTCAGAGGTTGTGAAATTGATAAAGCTTTTCAGTCTGGCGCTATTTGACCTCTGGCAGCAGATCCATCCTGTCTCATAAAAGCTGGAGACTAAGGGGGCAAGGTCAAGAGTCCAGGTCAGGATCAGCCATTTCAGAAGGATACACAGTGCTGCCTAGACAATGACTGCAGCCTCTGTTTGGTCAATTAATGTTTTCCCAGTGGTCCGTGAGTGCAAGTGATTTCAGATATTGATGGTTCAACTGAATAAATCAGAAAGCTTCCTATTATCACCGTTATTATAAGGGTATGACTTTTGAACTAACAAAGCACATCATTTTCATTTTATCTCCTCATGAAAGAGTCTGGACGAAACATCTCTAGTGCACAGCTCTCAAATGCAAATTATTTTCTGTCACTCACAAGCAGAGTTGATTTTCTTTTTCCTGATGGCCTCCTTTTCTTGATTAAATTCTGGAGCTTCATTTAATACATTAAATGAGAACTAGAATCCCTGAAAACAAACCAAATTAAGAATGTAATTTATTATCCAGCAGGCTGTTTCTTTCACTGTTTTGTTTGCTGAAAAGGAGAGTGAAAGATGACAGACCGAAAAAATAAATAACAATAGAACAACAGGAGAAGGAAGGAGGAAGATGATAAACATGATATAGATTTGAAAACAGATGTGCATCAAATGAAAGATTTTCTTTTTTTTTTTTTTTTGTCCTTTTTGAGACTGGCTGCACCGCGCTCAGCCAGTGAATGCACTGGGCATCCCTATATAGGATCCGAACCCGCGGCGGGAGCGCTGCTGCACTCCCAGCCCCGCACTCTCCCGAGTGCGCCACGGGCTCGGCCCAAATGAAAGATTTTCTGATTCTTTTCTCAGTTAAAAAGTGTCTCATCCTAAGTTTCTTTATTAGGCTGTTATCTATATACATTAATTTTTTTCCACTTTATTTTGCACACAGAGTAACATATGAACATCTCAGCAGTGGATCTATTTGATCAGAAATTATGCTGTTTGAGATGATTCAATAAAAGATTTCTAAAACTGTTGACAAATTTTGGTAGTTTTTAAAACAGTAGTAAAACTTAAGTTGTAATACAGCCAAGCTTTAAGCATCATGATCATTTTCATGGTCTTTATTTATTATTGTCATTATTGTCATCAATGCCGTTGTTGATGTTAGTAAACCTGAAATGTAACTATTTTAATCCCCAAACCAATCCAGAGTTTGAATTAAGTTGAAATTACAGTCTCACGGTTATATTTAATGCTTTTTCTGAATGTATAGAAGAACTTAAGTGGTGTTTAGCAAATGAGTTAATTTCCTTGCTTTAAAGATGCTTAATTAGCAAACACCAGGCAACCGTAATGTGTAGGCAGCTTCCACAGGAGAAGCCAAGGACTTAAAAAACTTGTAATTCTTAGCACTGTAGAAATCACTAAACAGACTATAAAAATTTTGTTTCCATTATGGTCTTGTTGAAAGTTGTATGAAGTGAACATTTTCACACTTTCCAGTGGCCACCTCCACCCTCCAGACTTTGGTCATGGTGGGAAGACAAGTAGCTTGGAGCTTGGCTCTTATTAAAGGCTTGATAGACATGGGTGGAATCTAAATCGGAACAAGGAGACTAGGCAGGTTCAGTCTCCTGCCATATCACCACACTTTTCAAGAAACCTCTTCCATAGTCCCACTAATAGGAAGGCATTCCTTTGATTTAACAAACTATTTTTCTATTTAAAAATTGAAAATGTGTCATTGGGAAGGTTAATATAACAGACAGTAAGGAGACATTCATCCAGTAGTATGAGTTATCAGATGTTTGTTTCTTGCTAAGGTGGAGTGACATTCTTGCAATGAGGGAGTAGGAGCTCCGCTAGTGTGTTACTGAACCCAAGTCCAGCGGTCAGCCCTTGCAAAAACCCTGGCTTGGTGCACCAGAATCTATTACCCAAGGGCATACAGCTCCTGGGTCTCATCAAATTCTTGTTACTGATCCCAATTCAGGCTGCCTGCCCCAAACAAAAATCAAATGACCCAAAAGTCAAATGTTGGTGGAATAGGAAGTCAGCTTTAACTCAGGAATACTGGAGACCTGAGGAGAGATGTCAGGCTAACCCATCTCTCTGGTAAACCTGAAGTAGAACGGCCAGGACAAAGCCATCTCCTCAACTCACATTTACTGAGGGTTTTTTTTTTAAAGAGAAGATTGAGGGAATGGAGTGTGGGAAATGAAAAGCAGGAGGGAGGGAAACGTGTAAGGGGCCAGGTGTGAATTCTCGCCTAGGCTCTTCTGGCTTCTGTTTTCATCCTCAATGTTATTTTAGGGTCCTGCAGGATTTTGATTTGCTTGGGGGTGGAATCAGCTTAACTTTACTGATGACTTCCTTGGTTTCTCAGGGTCTGGATAGTGTGTGTCTCGTGGCAAGTCTGCAGCTCTGGGCTGACTGGAAAACAACTTCACATTTATGTAAATAATGTCATCTTGTCCCATATCCAAGCTTCAGAATGTCAAATAACCATGGGTAAAGAGAGAACTCAGAGAAATGTAGGCTAAGAAAAGAAACTTTTTCTCCCCTACAGCCCATGCAGTTTTAGGTCCCAACATGGCTTCAGTCCTGCTTACTCCAACACTAGCATTAGATTTGGGGAGGTGTGATATATATATATATATATAT
>NW_007729559.1:64031-65641 GCF_000696425.1 Galeopterus variegatus
ATTTTAGGGTCCTGCAGGATTTTGATTTGCTTGGGGGTGGAATCAGCTTAACTTTACTGATGACTTCCTTGGTTTCTCAGGGTCTGGATAGTGTGTGTCTCGTGGCAAGTCTGCAGCTCTGGGCTGACTGGAAAACAACTTCACATTTATGTAAATAATGTCATCTTGTCCCATATCCAAGCTTCAGAATGTCAAATAACCATGGGTAAAGAGAGAACTCAGAGAAATGTAGGCTAAGAAAAGAAACTTTTTCTCCCCTACAGCCCATGCAGTTTTAGGTCCCAACATGGCTTCAGTCCTGCTTACTCCAACACTAGCATTAGATTTGGGGAGGTGTGATATATATATATATATATATTTTTATTTTTAGGATTCAAGATAAGAAAAGATTTGTGCATGGCCCAGAGGTGGAAGCTCTGGAAACTACAGCGCATAGAATTTCAGAAGACAGGAGTGGAGGGGGAAGAAGGAGGGAGGGAACGTGCGACAAGACATTTTCTGGTTGGTTCCCACACGGGCAGGCTGAGGCCCATCTGCCAAATTAGTCCCGCCCCCAGCCACTCAAGACTCAATCAGGCGGGAGGGGGGCGGAGCTTAGTGTCTCCAGCTTCTCTTTCCCTGGCCCAGCCTCCCTGCCTGTAGCTGTGGCTGACGTTCACGCCATGCAGCCGTTCTGATGTCTGGGCTTATATCTCATTTCCGAAACCTAATCTTCTCCCTGTGTTCTCCTCTCAGGTCCCACTTCTCATGTACACTGTGTTTTATTTTTATTTTTTTGATGTGGTTGTTTTGTTCTGTTTTTGTACACGATGTTTTTAAAGCTCAAGTCTTGGCCCTGTGCCGAAGTTACTCTTCCAATAAGTTAATATGAAACATTCTCCCTGACCTCCCTCTTTTCTTCTGACCCCTGGCTTTAGTCTCTACTCACCATCAACGATCCTTCTTAGTTGAATTTTCAACCTGACCTTCTAAGGATTTTTCTGGCATCTGCTTTTCTTAAATACTAAACTTTCCTGCATCTCCGTGTGGGACATGTGGTGTCTCTGAGGATGCCGGGACGGTGGCTACAGGTGCACCTGCTCCATGGGTAACCTTTGCCAGCATCTGTGGCCTTGAAGGTTCAGCAGTGCCTGCTTCATGTAGGAGTGTGGAGAGGGTACAGAGGAGGGTGAGGATATGCATTGTCTACTGCCAGATTCTGTCTCCTTCTCTGAGCATGGGTAAGAGGAGGGGATAATAGAGAACAATGGCTAAAGCCCCACCGAGGGGGTCAGGGAGACCTATATTTGAATTCTAGCTCTGCCTCTTGCTGGCTGTGTTGCCTTGTGCAAATTACCTAACATTGCTGAACTTCAACTGCCTCATCTTTAAGATAGGCAAAATATCCTATTTCTAAAGAGTATTTGAGGAATCAAATGAGATTGCAATACATGTGTCAATCCTATATACATAGACATAGTAAAATATGCTGAGTAGTACTTATTGCCTAATTATCTGTCATGCCTTGCTGATTCCTCAGACAGTAACCTGTGGCTTACGGCTTTGCCCAAGATCTGCCCTCAAGCATAAGGGCCAATGTGGAGCCTTCCAGAGAGATTCAAATGCAGCCC
>NW_007729559.1:65995-71427 GCF_000696425.1 Galeopterus variegatus
AGATCTGCCCTCAAGCATAAGGGCCAATGTGGAGCCTTCCAGAGAGATTCAAATGCAGCCCAAGCATATCGTATGGTAAAGAGAAGAGGTCACCTTCAGTGTCCTTTCACTTTCACATGAGCAGAGCTGCCCTGCTATGGGCAGGATGATACCCTTCAATCTAGCTCCTTAGTTTAAAAAGTGGTGGAGGGGGGAGGTCTTCTCTTTCAGGTAAACAGTTAAAGAAGAATAATTCTCTGTATCCACAGTGCATACTTCGCTTTTGACTGCCACTTTCTGAACTAATCTCTTATTCTAGTCACTGGCGGCTCCCATCAACAGCCTTGTAGCTGGCATCTCTCCCCATACACTCCTGTAGCATTAATATTTCATGAAGAACAACAGGCTAGGACCATACACCAGCTTCTGGAAAAGAATAAAGCATAGAGAAGAATTAAATAAATTGGCCAGAATACTTGGAGGGTAATGCAATAAGCCCAGAGCCAGTTTCCTCAGTGGTGGTTTACAGAAAAGGATTTATTGCACAACAGCAAGCTTTTATTCTTTTCGGCAAGCAGTTTTGCATTATCATTCATTTGGCAATTCAGCTGGGTGTTCAAAGATGACAGTTTGCCAATTTTTTTCACAAACATTTTGGACTTTAACATCTTAATCTGAAATCACTGCAGCAATTATAAGGGGGTAATGGGTAGGAGGATGTGGCAGGTAGCATTTTGAAAATGCTCGTGCTAAAAGGAACTGTGCTAATTCTGTAGCTCTGACAGTTATAGATGGAACGCTTGAATCTTTGCCTGCTGATGAATAGCAGCAACAGGGTTACACAGGGCATCCACATATTGCCCACTCTGAGGTTTTCTAGCCTTTTAGAAAATGTTCACAACTATGAAAGCCTGGATAACATTTTCCTCTCGTTACATCCTCTTTGAAGACTGCAGAGTCCCTGAAGCAATCAAAAAGCCATACCTAATCAATCAGTATTATTAGGTACCTACTCTGTGTCTAGTGCGCTCTCTAATTCCTCATCCCACTTGATTTTCTTTATAGCACTTGCTACTAATATTGTCATATTTCAGTTTATTTATTTGGTTTATTATCTGTTTACTCAATTAGAATGTAAGTTCCCTGAGGATAGGAATATTATTGGGTTTTGTTTATTGTTGTATCCCTATCACCAAGAACAGTGAATGGCACATAGAAGGGGCATAATAAATATTTACTGGATGAATGCATAGGTAAATGAATGAATGAGGGCATACTGAATGTTCAGGTAAATTGAAGAATGGAAAGACATTTTCCCTGATCTTGGTTTATAATCTAGCTGGAAAGCAAACTGTGTGAAGAGAGCTTGCAAATCAAAGCAGTGCATCAGAAGCTTTGGTTCTTCTTTGAAGTGTATCCCCTACAGGTGATGATGAGGTGATTCCTGTGCAGAAGGAAAGAGAACTGTTGCTATCTCTTTTAAACATTAACCAGTAAGGATAAGCTCATATCACCCTTGGACCTGCTTTCTTAGCCCTGCTTTTCAAACTCTGCTTTATTCTATTCCTGACCCCTTTTATTTTGATCTTGTGGCTGAAGTCCAGAAGCTCCTCCACTTGCCAGTGTCACCCCTTGGTTTGCCTCCTCCCTATCCCCATTAAATACATTCAGAGGGTGGCTTGATACAAATGCACCCCTGAAAGAAATATCTTCAATCATGTTTTTCAAGATGTGTTTTAAAACATAAAATAAATCCTGGGGCTGTTAATAGAAGTTTAATGGAAAAATGTTTGCATCATCAAATGGGTTTGGAGAATACAGAGTTAATCAAAGCCTTTCCTGCAATTTGTTTCAAAGCCATCAGTGTTATGTGTTTTAAAACATAAAATAAATCCTGGGGCTGTTAATAGAAGTTTAATGGAAAAATGTTTGCATCATCAAATAGGTTTGGAGAATACAGAGTTAATCAAAGCCTTTCCTGCAATTTGTTTCAAAGCCATCAGTGTACTGGTGTGCATTTAAATATCTGAGAAACAGCCATAGTACGCAGTGGGTATTTCCTCCAAATTTATTTGAGCATGGAACCTTTCTCTTCTAAAATATAAATTATCTCTTGCTGTCACTGGAACATAATTTAGGAAATACTGATCTATAAGTTTTGTGGGAAAAGGGCATGTAGAAGTTGTTAGCCTGTACTAGGTCTTTGGGGACTTGAATATGGACTATTTGACTACCACCAATTGATTGGGAATTACCATGATGTTTAAGTTCACAGAGCCAGGACCATAAGAATCCGGAAGAGGGAATCAAGAAGGTTTCATGGAAGAGATGGAATGGAACTGGCCTTCAAATGATAAGCAAGATTTAGAAAGAGGAGAAAAAAGGAAATGTCAAGTGTGGGCAAAAGTTAAAGACAGGGAGGTACCTAACAACAAGCATTTTTATTTTCAAACTTTAATTTACTCAGATCCCAGAAAATTCAGTGGGACTTTGATTGATGCATTTTAACATCCATTCCTATTTTTTTATGTTAATTCAATACGTAACTTTGCATCCTCTGAAGCAGATGCTAATATAGCATTCGATGTACAAGGATTTTATTACATGCCTGCATGACTGCAAATGGGAAGAAACTAGGGAAAGCTATCAGACCTTTTTACAAGTCTGGCCCCAAGTGAAGGAGAAAGGGAAGGGAGTTGGATAGAAGCATCCCAGACTGTCCTGAAGTCTCAGGAAGATTTAGCAATACTGTCAGGGAGTCCTTACATCAAAGTTGGCCATCAGAAGAGTCTCGTGTCTTCCAGGACTAGCTTTGCCTTAGGATTTCTGCTGCCCAAGCAGCCCATGGGAAGCACGGCCTCGGTATGATATGGCGATGGATTTTCAGAGCTCAGCTGCTGGCCCCTTGATCAGTTAAGCTCTGTGTAGTTGGAGTTCAAGGCACGTCCTCATCACTACCACACTCAAGAAACAAATCTTTAAAAACAATGAGCTAGCCTACATATGAGGAACAAACTGCCCATAAACCCAAAGTTATACATCTGAAATTGGTAATAAAAGTAAAGCTACATCTGATGTACATGACAATAGACCTAGCCTCGTAGCAAGAAAGAGAATCTTGCTACTTCTTATTTTGTAATTCTCCAGATGAGAATATCCTGGTTTCCACAGAGGTAGATTTAGTTAGTGTAGAATCTCAAGCTTATAAAATTGGTGTTAGAGATGAGGAGACTATCATTAAAGAAATGTATAAATTATAAATACAAAACTGCCAGGGCCCCTCCCAGTGCCTTGGAAAGCATCCCTACAAGTAAGAGACCTGCTCCAGCCTCATCTGCTTCATAATAAATTCACTCCTGCCCATCTGTAAAATACAGCTTAGAGACTTGGAATGTATTGCATGAGCACATTCAAAAGTAATTCACTGCTGATTGATTCATGAAAATGTAAAATGCCCCACAAGTGTTTAATTATCTGAACTGTGGGTGCTTTCCACTGTACAGAAACAGCTGATGAGAGCTGGAGAGAGCAAGCCACCAAGGTTAATGCACAGGGAATGACCCTGGTGTGCTCTCTCCAGCAGAGCTGACTGAGCTGCTGACACAGATCCACGAGGACATGTTCTCAAAACCCGGCTCCTGTCACAGGCCTTGGAGGGGATCAGAGTGTGGCCTTGGTTATCCCACTTTATTTTTCTCTTTAGGGACTCAGAACAAGGGAGCCAGGGGAAACCTGCACCACAAAAGTGTTCTTTTAGCCAAGCAGCAAAATGGAGTGCAAAGGTGCTAAAATCCTGAGGCTGGTAACTCACAGGCCTGCATTATTTGTAAAGATCCAGGCGCAACAAAGGGTTTCCCAGAAGTTCTTTTCTTAGAGGTTTCTAAATTACTCAAACAGTGACACTTCTAATAAAAGCAATAAAGCAAGAGAAAAATGAAAAATGGGGAAATGAGGACAAGAGGGGAAAAGGAGTGAGCACAGAGGAAAAGGGAAAAAAAATAGGGGAGAGAAAGGAAGAGAGAGGGGAGGAGCAAAGGACTAGCAAGGTCACATTTAGCTCTAGTGGGGCAAGGGACTTAATTGCTTCTGGACCTGTTAGCATTATTTGAAAATAGAATATTACCCAAAGTATTACTCATACAAATCTAGGTAGGAGAAGTTCTGACACAGGATGTGCCTTAGCTGTACTAGATCCAAAGGGCTCCATCCCTATGGTTCTCTAGTTTAGTTTCCAATCCATCTGAAAATTCCACCACAAGGATGATCTTCCTTGCACGTGATGACACTAGACACTCCCTAAATCGACACTGAGTGACTTTCTGCAGTCTAGCATGCAAATCCAACCTCCCCTCCAGGCAGTCTTCTACCCCTTATTTCCTCCATCCCACCTCATTTCTCACTCTCTCCAGCACTCCTTGGCCTTATTGCTCCTTCTTTTGTATTTTTCTTTACCTAGACCCGTTGCTTCAACCAAACTGATCCTTGGCTGATGAACTTAATCATAAGATGTTGTCATTCCCTGCTTATCCCCCAATTCTCCATATCCTACAAACTCCAGAAGGACTGTTTCATCTGTAGCATTTATCCCAGTGGATGGTGTACAGCAAGATCTTGATAAATACTCATCATACATTCACTTTTCCAAGAAATATTTGAGTGCATATAAACTTCCATTTACTTAAAATTCCTATGACATTTGCTTAATGATCTGCTTTTTAAAATTCAGCTTAAAGTTTGTCTTTTCCAGAAAAATCTACGGAAATGCCTACTCACAATCACACACACACTTCTGATACTTATTTTGGAAGCTTCCAGGCACTTTACTTTTCATTTGTTTTCCTATGGAGTAGCTTGTTGCAGAACAAGTTACAAAAGGTGGTGTTATGAAAATTCATCTGCTTGAAAGCATCAGAGAGTAACCAAGAAAATAAGGATTTGAAGGGCCAGTATCCCAGGAGAAGAGGAGTCATTGACGTTGCCCCACATTCTGCACTGTGCATTTCTCCTCTGGTATATGCTGTTTGTCGGTGTGGTTTGAGAGGCTGAGAAGCCAGGCAAAGGGTGGAATCTTAGAGGATCTAGCTGAGCTTTTGGAAGTCTTCTAGAACTAGGGAGAAAAAAATCAAGTTTGGGACTGCCACTGCATCCAAGACTTGTGTAGTCCAGAGCTCTGAAAGAAAGAACATGCAGAGAAGTGAGCCCAATACTTCGAAGTTATTTCCCCCTCCGGGTATTTAATGATGGGGCTGAAAGTCATAAAAGCTAAGTTAACACCATCTGGAAATCAGAGTGGAGTTTTAGCAGTCTCTTAGTCCTGGGGAGACAAAAATTGGAGTTCAGGATAGCCCGTATTAAATACCCCAGGATCTTGTCTGAGAATCCTGAAGGACTACACCTCAGGAGCAGGGAAAAATCAGAAGTAAACTGGGGCTTATTTAGTCCCTAATTGGATG
>NW_007729559.1:71589-73228 GCF_000696425.1 Galeopterus variegatus
AGTTATTTCCCCCTCCGGGTATTTAATGATGGGGCTGAAAGTCATAAAAGCTAAGTTAACACCATCTGGAAATCAGAGTGGAGTTTTAGCAGTCTCTTAGTCCTGGGGAGACAAAAATTGGAGTTCAGGATAGCCCGTATTAAATACCCCAGGATCTTGTCTGAGAATCCTGAAGGACTACACCTCAGGAGCAGGGAAAAATCAGAAGTAAACTGGGGCTTATTTAGTCCCTAATTGGATGGAGGTGAACTGTCCCTAATTTAGCTGCCTGCCAGAGGACAGGGCAAATCTACCCGGAAGAAGATGACATCATGCAGAACCTCTCCAATTTTTTCATACACAGCTTGTCTAGTAAGCAATCAAAATACACTAAGAATACATGGGCCAGCCTGTGGCTCATTCTAGAGAGTGCGGTGCTGATAACACCAAGGCTGCGGGTTCGGAGCCTACATAGGGATGGCCGGTTGGCTCAATGGCTGGGCGTGGTGCTGACCACCAAACCAAGGGTTAAGATCCCCTTACCGGTCATCTTTAAAAAAAAAAAAATACACTAAGAATACAGAAAAAAAAAAAAAAGAAACCCTCAAAGGACAAACAGAAAAGAGAAACCCATAGATGAATCATGTTAGAATTATCAAACATTAGTTTGACCATGTTAGAGAAAACAGAGAATTTTACCAAGAATTAGAATCTATTTAAAAAACTATTAAATGAGAATTCTATAACAGATATTAAGATCTCAATAAGAGGAGTTAACAGATGATTGACACAGGTGAAGGTTGGTTAACTAAAGTTAAGTCAGCAGTAAATACTCAAGCTAAGTCACAAAATAAAGAATGTAAAATATAGAAAAGAGCCTGAGACATGTTATACACGGGGAAAAGGTCTAACTTGGAATACCAGAAACAGGTGAGAGAATGGGAAAGAAGCAATATTTGAAGAGAAAATGTCTGTTTTTTCATAACTTTTGAGAGATAACAAGCTGCAGATTCAAGAAGTTCTATAAACTAAATGTACATGGGCTAGATACAAAGAAAATCACACCTAGATATGTCATAATAAAACTACCAAACACTAAGGGCAAATGGAAATCTTAAAAGCTGCCCGATTAAAAGACATTACCTTTAAAGAAGTAAAAATTAGGCGATAGAAGACTTCCCAATAGAAACAATGGAAGCTAGAAGACAAAAGAATATCTTTAAAGTGCAGATATGGAGTAGGCTGTATATACAGCCTACAAAAATGAAAGTAAAATGAAAACTTTTCCAGTCAAACAAAAACTGAGAATTTCAGCCTTTGTAGAACAGCACTTGCGAAAGAGTACAGGAGGAAGGGATGTTTCTTCAGGGAGAGGAAAGATGAGCCCAAAGAATTACGGAAATGCAGACTAGAATAAAAGCCAATGAAAAGAGAAAAATATGTGGATAAGTTTAAAGTAAGACTGTATAAAACAATGGTGGTGGGGGTTAAAACACATAAGTACATGAGATCAAAATGCATGACAATGGGCCGGCCCGGTGGCGCACTGCTATAGTGCGCCGCTTGGGAAGCGTGGCAGCGCTCCCACCGAGGGTTTAAATCCCACATACAGACCGGTTCCCGCTCGCTGGCTGAGCGAGGCACGGGAGCAACACCGAGG
>NW_007729559.1:74105-75829 GCF_000696425.1 Galeopterus variegatus
ACGGAAATGCAGACTAGAATAAAAGCCAATGAAAAGAGAAAAATATGTGGATAAGTTTAAATTAAGACTGTATAAAACAATGGTGGTGGGGGTTAAAACGCATAAGTACATGAGATCAAAATGCATGACAATGATAAAAAATACAAAAATTAGTTTACTAAAGAATGCATTAATTTCATCTTGTCCATATCATCACTGTCTGGCACAGTGGAGGGCACACAGTGCCATGTAGCTGCTGGTTGAACACTAGTTGAAAATCTTGCTGTTACAGATGAGAGCAAGAAAGGGAAGACCAGAGAAATAAATCTAACAGCAGAGCTGTGCCCAGCACCCAGATCTTTTTTTGCAGACCAGTGCTCTCGGTGCTGACATCAGAGTCTAGTGGTTAGGCCACTTCGGAACTGCTGACATTTTAGACTACTTTCCATTCAACGAGTCTGCCTGAGAACAAAACCCTACCCCCGATGTAAGAGTCTGAGCCCAGGGAAATCTCTTCATGATTACCCACCTGGGGCCACCTCCTATCCAAGGAGGTGGTTCCACGATCGCCCACGTGGAACCACTTTCCTCCCTCTTCCCTAAACATCCTTCCCGAAGTGGTAGAGTGTTGAAAAACCTAGGGAAAGCTCTGAGGCCCTGCTTAGGTCATTGTTATTTTACTGGCTCTAATCCCTCCTCCAACTGTTGAGGCTGTGTGCTGGGAGAATGCGGCAGCCTGTTGCAGGAGAGTGTCTGCATAGCCATCAAAGTTCATTTTCCAAGCACTTTTTCCAAAGGTCTTAAGATGACAAACTGCTTCTGCTTTGTGGATGATTTTCTTTTTAAAAGGAAAGCCCAGGAGACTGCAAGAAGTTGTTAAAGAGGTGGGAATAAGATGATAGCTTTAGCCCTTTCCCCACCCTCTTCCCTTCCTCTCCTAACAAAACCAAAAGGATCTGGCATGGAATCTGCAAGATGGGATTGACTAGTGTTAGTTCATGTGCAAAATGTCAAGTAGGTGGCAAAGCTCTCCTGCAAAGTCAAAGTGCAGATGGAATTGATAGAGGCAACCTCTGTCAGCTGACAGGCAGCTGTGTGGAGAAAGAGTGAGCTCGGTGTTCCTGTTAGATGGTTTGATTCTAGTCCTTATTCTGCTTCACAGAGGCAGATCATGGGCCGATCATTTAATTTTTCTGAGCCTCACTTTCTCCATCTGTAAGTGGGAAAGATAGTAATACCTATCCAACCTCCTTTACATGACTTTGGGGAAAGATCAAATGAAATAATGTGTATAAACAGCCTTTTTAAATGAAAGCATCCTAAGGGCAATCTGAGTTTTCATTGTTGACCTTAAGAAACTGCAAATATTGCAGACAGTGACAACTGATGAAGAATGCAGGGAAGAAAATGCTAAGAATGGTTAGAATTGGATGAATACTTAGGGACCTTACAGGTTAACCTGTTCATTTTTTAGATGAGAAAACTGAGTGAAAACCAAAGAAATAAAGTCACTTTCTCTAAGTAATGGCATTAAATAAAGAGGGAGAAAGAACATTCCTCAAATTCATTCCAAATTCTTCATATAGTCTTCCTGGTGCATGGGAGTCAGGGTTACCAGGTCCCAGTGTTTGCTATTTCTTATTCTTTCATGTCCACTAACAGTCCTGAGCTGGGAGAGGAGATTAGCAGATGATCGAAGAGAGATGTTAATGGCCATAAGCATTTATCTGATGTTTTCTTCCTGG